>NW_027094116.1:1800000-2057167 GCF_029207755.1 Chamaea fasciata | reverse complement strand
CTGGAAACAGGCCATCCTTTGTGCCAAAACCCACTGCCGGGCACCCGGCTTCAGTCACCTTCAATCCCGAACGGAACAGGATTTCTTCCAGATGCAAGCTGCCACAAGCTAGAAGCCTGGCTTCCCTGGAGGGACAAAGGCCTCCCTACAAACTGACATCAGGATCCTGGGCAGGTGACTTTACCTACCCCTGGAAACAGGCCATCCCTTTGGGCCCTACTCCCTCTGCCGGGCACCCGGCCTCGGCCACTTACTATCCCGAATGAAACAGGATTTCTTCCAGATGCCAGCTGCCACAACCTGGAAGCCTGGCTTCCCTTGGAGGGCCAAAGGCCTCCTACAAACTGACATCAGGCACCTGGGCAACTGACTTTACTTACCCCTTGAAACAGACCATCCTTTGCGCCCCAACTCCTTTTGCTGGGCACCCGGTCCCGGCACGCTACAATCCCGAACGAAACAAGATTTCTTCTAGATGCAAGCTGCCCCATGCTAGAAGCCTGGTGTCCCTTGGAGTGCCAAAGGCCTCCTACAAACTGACATCAGGCACCTGAGCAGGTGACTTTACCAACCCCTGTGAAACAGGCCATCCTTTGTGCCCAACTCCCTTTGCCGGGCACCCGGCCTCGGCAAACCTACCATCCCTAACGAAACAGGATTACTTCCAGATGCAAGCTGCCACAAGCTAGAAGCCTGGCTTCCCTGGAGGGACAAAGGCCTCCTACAAACTGACATCAGGATCCTGGGCAGGTGACTTTACCTACCCCTGGAAACAGGCCATCCTTTGGGCCCCTACTCCCTCTGCCGGGCACCCGGCCTCGGCCACTTACTATCCGAATGAAACAGGATTTCTTCCAGATGCCAGCTGCCACAACCTGGAAGCCTGGCTTCCCTTGGAGGGCCAAAGGCCCTCCTACAAACAGACATCAGGCACCTGGGCAGCTGACTTTACTTACCCCTGGAAACAGGCCATCCTTTGTGCCCAATTCCTCTGCCGGGCACCCGGCCTCGGCCACCTACAATCCCGAACGGAAAAAGATTTCTTCCAGATGCAAGCTGCCACAAGCTGGAAGCCTGGCTTCCCTGGGAGGGCCAAAGGCCTCCTGCAAACTGACATCAGGCACCTGGGCAGCTGACTTTACTTACCCCTGGAAACAGGCCATCCTTTGTGCCCAACTCCCTCTGCCGGGCACCAGGCCTCTGCCACCTACAATCCCGAACGGAACAAGATTTCTTCCAGATGCAAGCTGCCACAAGCTGGAAGCCCTGGCTTCCCTGGAAGGGCGAAAAGCCTCATAAAAACTGACATCAGGCACCTGGGCAGGTGACTTTACCTACCCCTGGAAACAGGCCATCGTTTGTGCCAACTCCCCTCTGCCGGGTACTCAGCCTTGGCAGCCTACAATCCCGAACCGAACAGGATTTATTCCTGATGCAAGTTGCCACAAGCTGGAAGCCTAGCTTCCCTGGGAGGGCCAAAGGTCTCCTGTAAACTGACATCAGGCACCTGGGCAGGTGACCTTACATACCCCTGAAACAGGCCATCATTTGTGCCCAACTCCCTCTGCCGAGCACCCGGCTTCGGCCACCTACAATCACGAACAAAAACAGGATTACTTCCAGATGCATGCTGCCACAAACTGGAAGCTTGGCTTCCTTTCGAGGGCCAACGACCTCCTACATAGTGACATCAGGCCCCCTGGGCAGGTGACTTTACTTTCCCCTGGAAACAGGCCATCCTTTGTGCCCAACTCCTTCTGCCAAACAGCTGGCCTCGAAAACCCTACAATCCCGAACTAATCAGGATTTCTTCCAGATGCAAGCTGCCACAAGCTGGAAGCCTGGCTTTCCTTGCAGGGACAAAGGCCTCCTACAAACTGACATCAGGCACCTGGGCAGGTGATTTTACTTATTCCTGGAAACAGGCCATCCTTTGTGCCCAGCTCCCTCTGCCGGGCACTTCGGCATCGGCCACCTACAATCCCGTAGAGAACAGGATTTCTTCCAGATGCAAGCTGCCACAAACTGGAAGCCTGGCTTCCCTTTGAGGGCCAAAGGGCCTCCTACAAACTGACATCACACACCTGGGCAGCTGACCTTACTTACCCTTGGAAACAGGCCATCCTTTTTTCTTAACTCCCCTCTGCCGGGCACCCGGCCTCGGCCCACCTACAATCCAGAACGGAACAGGGGATTTCTTCCAGATGCAAGCTGCCACAGGCTGGAAGCCTGGCTTCCCTGGAGGGCCAAAGGCCTTGTACAAACTGACATCAGTCACCTGGGCAGGTGACCTTCCATAACCCTGGAAACAGGCCATCCTTTGTGCCCAAAACCCACTGCCGGGCACCCGGCTTCAGTCACCTTCAATCCCGAACGGAACAGGATTTCTTCCAGATGCAAGCTGCCACAAGCTAGAAGCCTGGCTTCCCTGGAGGGACAAAGGCCTCCTACAAACTGACATCAGGATCCTGGGCAGGTGACTTTACCTACCCCTGGAAACAGGCCATCCTTTGGGCCCTACTCCCTCTGCCGGGCACCCAGCCTCGGCCACTTACTATCCCGAATGAAACAGGATTTCTTCCAGATGCCAGCTGCCACAACCTGGAAGCCTGGCTTCCCTTGGAGGGCCAAAGGCCTCCTACAAACTGACATCAGGCACCTGGGCAACTGACTTTACTTACCCCTTGAAACAGACCATCCTTTGCGCCCAACTCCTTTTGCTGGGCACCCGGTCCCGGCACGCTACAATCCCGAACGAAACAAGATTTCTTCTAGATGCAAGCTGCCCCATGCTAGAAGCCTGGTGTCCCTTGGAGTGCCAAAGGCCTCCTACAAACTGACATCAGGCACCTGAGCAGGTGACTTTACCAACCCCTGGAAACAGGCCATCCTTTGTGCCCAACTCCCTTTGCCGGGCACCCGGCCTCGGCAACCTACCATCCCTAACGAAACAGGATTACTTCCAGATGCAAGCTGCCACAAGCTAGAAGCCTGGCTTCCCTGGAGGGACAAAGGCCTCCTACAAACTGACATCAGGATCCTGGGCAGGTGACTTTACCTACCCCTGGAAACAGGCCATCCTTTGGGCCCTACTCCCCTCTGCCGGGCACCCGGCCTCGGCCACTTACTATCCCGAATGAAACAGGATTTCTTCCAGATGCCAGCTGCCACAACCTGGAAGCCTGGCTTCCCTGGGAGGGCCAAAGGCCTCCTACAAACAGACATCAGGCACCTGGGCAGCTGACTTTACTTACCCCTGGAAACAGGCCATCCTTTGTGCCCAATTCCCTCTGCCGGGCACCCGGCCCCGGACACCGACAATCCCGAACGAAACAGGATTTCTTCCAGATGCAAGCTGCCACAAGCTGGAAGCCTTGCTTCCCTGGGAGAGCCAAAGGCCTTCCACAAACTGACATCAGACACCTGGGCAGCTGACTTTATTTACCCTTGGAAACAGGCCATCGCTTGTGCCCAACTCCCTCTGCCGGGTACTCAGCCTCGTCCACCTACAATCCCGAACCGAACACGATTTATTCCTGATGCAAGTTGCCACAAGCTGGAAGCCTACCTTCCCTGGGAGGGCCAAAGGTCTCCTGTAAACTGACATCAGGCACCTGGGCAGGTGACCTTACATACCCCTGGAAACAGGCCATCCTTTGTGCCCAACTTCCTCTGCCGAGCACCCGGCTTCGGCCACCTACAATCACGAACGAAACAGGATTGCTTACAGATGCATGCCGCCACACACTGGAAGCTTGGCTTCCTTTCGAGGGCCAACGACCTCCTACAAAGTGACATCAGGCCCCTGGGCAGGTGACTTTACTTACCCCTGGAAACAGGCCATCCTTTTTGCCCAACTCCTTCTGCCGGACACCCGGCCTCGAAAACCTACAATCCCGAACTAATCAGGATTTCTTCCAGATGCAAGCTGCCACAAGCTGGAAGCCTGGCTTTCCTGGCAGGGACAAAGCCCTCCTACAAACTGACATCAGGCACCTGGGCAGCTGACTTTACCTACCCCTGGAAACAGGCCATCCTTTGTGCCCATTTCCCTCTGCCGGGCACTCGGCGTCGGCCACCTACAATCCCGAATGAAACAGGATTTCTTCCAGATGGAAGCTGCCACAAACTGGAAGCCTGGCTTCCCTTTGAGGGCCAAAGGCCTCCTACAAACTGACATCACACACCTGGGCAGCTGACCTTACTTACCCTGGGAAACAAGCCATCCTTTTTCCCCAACTCCCTCTGCCAGGCACCCGGCCTCGGCCACCTACAATCCCGAACGGAACAGGATTTCTTCCAGATGCAAGCTGCCACAAGCTGGAAGCCTGGCTTCCCATGAAGGGTTAAAGACCTCCTGCAAACTGACATCAGTCACCTGGGCAGGTGACCTTCCATAACCCTGGAAACAGGCCATCCTTTGTGCCCAAAACCCACTGCCGGGCACCCGGCTTCAGTCACCTTCAATCCCGAACAAAACACGATTTCTTCCTGATGCAAGCTGCCACAAGCTGGATGCCTTGCTTCCCTGGGAGGGCCAAAGGCCTCCTACAAACTGACATCAGGCACCTGGGCAGGTGACTTAACCTACCCCTGGAAACAGGCCATCCTTTGTGCCCAACTCCCTCTGCCGGGCACCCGGCCTCGGCCACCTACAATCCAGAACGGAACAGGATTTCTTCCAGATGCAAGCTGCCACAAGCTGGATGCCTTGCTTCCCTGGGAGGGCCAAAGGCCTCCTACAAACTGACATCAGGCACCTGGGCAACTGACTTTACTTACCCCTGGAAACAGGCCATCCTTTGTGCCCAACTCCCTCTGCCCGGCACCCAGCTTCGGCCACCTAAAATCCCGAACGAAACAGGATTACTTCCATATACAAGCTGCCACAAGTTGGAAGCCTGCCTTCCCAGGGAGGGCAAAAGGCCTCCTACAAACTGACATCAGGCACCTGGGCAGGTGACTTTACTTACCCCTGGAAACAGGCCATCCTTTGTGCCCAAGTCCCTCTGCCGGGCACCCGGCCTCGACAACCTACAATCCAGAAAGAAACAGGATTTCTTCCAGATGCAAGCTGCCACAAGCTGGATGCCTTCCTTCCCTGGGAGGGCCAAAGGCCTCCTACAAACTGACATCAGGCACCTGGGCAGCTGACTTTCCCTACCCCTGGAAACAGGCCATCCTTTCTGCCCAACTCCCTCTGCCGGGCACCCGTCCTCGGCCACCTACAATCCCGAACGTAACAAGATTTCTTCCAGATGCATGCTGCCACAAACTGGAAGCCTGGCTTCCCATGGAGGGCCAAAGGCCTCCTACAAACTGACATCAGGCACCTGGGCAGGTGACTTAACTTACCCCAGGAAAAATCCATCCTTTTTGTCCAACTCCTTCTGCCGGGCACCCGGCCTCGGCAACCTACAATCCCGAACGGAAGAGGATTTCTTCCAGATGCAAGCTGCCACAAGCTGGAAGCCTTGCTTCCCTGGGAGAGCCAAAGGCCTTCCACAAACTGACATCAGACACCTGGGCAGCTGACTTTATTTACCCTTGGAAACAGGCCATCGCTTGTGCCCAACTCCTTCTGCCGGGTACTCAGCCTCGTCCACCTACAATCCCGAACCGAACAGGATTTATTCCTGATGCAAGTTGCCACAAGCTGGAAGCCTACCTTCCCTGGGAGGGCCAAAGGTCTCCTGTAAACTGACATCAGGCACCTGGGCAGGTGACCTTACATACCCCTGGAAACAGGCCATCCTTTGTGCCCAACTTCCTCTGCCGAGCACCCGGCTTTGGCCACCTACAATCACGAACGAAACAGGATTACTTCCAGATGCAAGCTGCCACAAACTGGAAGCTTGGCTTCCTTTCGAGGGCCAACGACCTCCTACAAAGTGACATCAGGCCCCTGGGCAGGTGACTTTACTTACCCCTGGAAACAGGCCATCCTTTGTGCCCATCTCCTTCTGCCGGACACCCGGCCTCGAAAACCTACAATCCCGAACTAATCAGGATTTCTTCCAGATGCAAGCTGCCACAAGCTGGAAGCCTGGCTTCCCGTGCAGGGCCAAAGGCCTCCTACAAACTGACATCAGGCACCTGGGCAGGTGACTTTACCTACCGCTGGAAACAGGCCATCCTTTGTGCCCAGCTCCCTCTGCCGGGCACTCGGCGTCGGCCACCTACAATCCCGAATGAAACAGGATTTCTTCCAGATGGAAGCTGCCACAAACTGGAAGCCTGGCTTCCCTTTGAGGGCCAAAGGCCTCCTACAAACTGACATCACACACCTGGGCAGCTGACCTTACTTACCCTGGGAAACAAGCCATCCGTTTTCCCCAACTCCCTCTGCCAGGCACCCGGACTCGGCCGCCTACAATCCCGAATGAAACAGGATTTCTTCCAGATGGAAGCTGCCACAAGCTGGAAGCCTGGCTTCCCATGAAGGGCCAAAGACCTCCTGCAAACTGACATCAGTCACCTGAGCAGGTGACCTTCCATAACCCTGGAAACAGGCCATCCTTTGTGCCCAAAACCCACTGCCGGGCACCCGGCTTCAGTCACCTTCAATCCAGAACGGAACAGGATTTCTTCCAGATGCAAGCTGCCACAAGCTGGATGCCTTGCTTCCCTGGGAGGGCCAAAGGCCTCCTACAAACTGACATCAGGCACCTGGGCAGCTGACTTTACTTACCCCTGGAAACAGGCCATCCTTTGTGCCCAACTCCCTCTGCCGGGCACCCGGCCTCGACAACCTACAATCCAGAAAGAAACAGGATTTCTTCCAGATGCAAGCTGCCACAAGCTGGAAGCCTTGCTTCCCTGGGAGGGCCAAAGGCCTCCTACAAACTGACATCAGGCACCTGGGCAGCTGACTTTCCCTACCCCTGGAAACAGGCCATCCTTTGTGCCCAACTCCCTCTGCCGGGCACCCGTCCTCGGCCACCTACAATCCCGAACGGAACAAGATTTCTTCCAGATGCATGCTGCCAGAAACTGGAAGCTTGGCTTCCCATGGAGGGCCAAAGGCCTCCTAAAAACTGACATCAGGCACCTGGGCAGGTGACTTAACTTACCCCAGGAAAAATCCATCCTTTTTGTCCAACTCCTTCTGCCGGGCACCCGGCCTCGGCAACCTACAATCCCGAACGAAAGAGGATTTCTTCCAGATGCAAGGTGCCACAAGCTGGAAGCCTTGCTTCCCTTGGAGGGCCAAAGGCCTCCTACAAACTGACATCAGGCACCTGGGCAGCTGACTTTCCCTACCCCTGGAAACAGGCCATCCTTTGTGCCCAACTCCCTCTGCCGGGCACCCGGCCTCGGCCACCTACAATCCCGAACGGAACAGGATTACTTCCAGATGCAAGCTGCCACAAGCTGGAAGCCTGGCTTCCCTTGGAGGGCCAAAGGACTCCTACAAACTGACATCAGGCACCTGAGCAGGTGACTTTACCTACCCCTGGAAACAGGCCATCCTTTGTGCCCAATTCCCTCTGCCAGGCACCCCGCCTCGGCAAACTTCAATCCCGAACGAATCAGGATTTCTTCCAGATGCAAGCTGCCACAAGCTGGATGCCTTGCTTCTTTAGGAGGGCCAAAGGCCTCCTACAAACTGGCATCAGGCACCTGGGCAGGTGACTTTAACTACCCCTGGAAACAAGCCATCATTTGTGCCCAACTCCCTCTGCTGGATACCAGGCCTCCGCCAGATACAATCCCGAATGAAATAGGATTTCTTCCAGATGCAAGCTGCCACAAGCTGGAAGCCTGGCTTCTGTTGGACGGCCAAATGCCTCCTACAAACTGACATCCGGCACCTGGGCAGGTGACTTTACCTACCCCTGGAAACAGGCCATCCTTTGTGCCCAACTCCCTCTGCCGGGCACCCGACCTCGTCCACCTACAATCCCGAACGGAACAAGATTTCTTCCAGATGCAAGCTGCCACAAGCTGGAAGCCTGGCTTCCGTTGGACGGCCAAAGGCCTCCTACAAACTGACATCAGGCACCTGGGCAGGTGATTTTACCTACCCCTGGAAACAGGCCATCCTTTCAGCCCAACTCCTTCTGCCGGGCACCCGACCTCGGCCACCTACAATCCCGAACGAAACAGGATTTCTTCCAGATGCAAGCTGCCACGAGCTGGAAGCCTTTCTTTCCAGGGAGAGCCAAAGGCCTCCTACAAACTGATATCAGGCACCTGGGCAGGTGACTTTACCTACCCCTGGAAACAGGCCATCCTTTGTGCCCAATTCCCTCTGCCGGGCACCCCTCCTCGGCAAACTTCAATCCCGTACGAATCAGGATTACTTCCAGATGCAAGCTGCCACAACCTGGAAGCCTTGCTTCCCTCAGAGGGCAAAGGCCTCCGACAAACTGACATCAGGCACCCGGGCAGGTGACTTTACCTACCCCTGGAAACAGGCCATCCTTTGTGCCCAACTCCCTCTGCCGGGCACCCGGCCTCGGTCACCTACAATCCCGAACGAAACAGGATTTCTTCCAGATGCAAGCTGCCACAAACTGGATGCCTTTCTTCCCTGGGTGAGCCAAAAGCCTCCTACAAACTGACATCAGGCACCTGGGCAAGTGACTTTACTTACCCCTGGAAACAGGCCATCATTTGTGCCTAACTCCCTCTGCCGAGCACCAGGCCTCGGCAACCTACAATCACGAACGGAAGAGGATTTCTTCCAGATGCAAGCTGCCACAAGCTGGAAGCCTGGCTTCTTTTGGACGGCAAAAGGCCTCCTACAAACTGACATCAGGCACCTGGGAAGGTGACTTTACTTACCCATGGAAACAGGCCATCCTTTGTGCCCAACTCCCTCTGCCGGGCACCCGACCTCGGCCACCTACAATCCCGAACGAAACAAGATTGCTTCCAGATGCAAGCTGCCACAAGCTGGATGCCTTGTTTCCCTTGGAGGGCCAAAGGCGTCCTACAAACTGACATCAGGCATTTGGGTAACTGACTTTGCTTACCCCTGGAAACAGGCCATCCTTTGTGCCCAACTCCCTCTGCCAGGAAAAAGCCCTCGGCCACCTACAATCCGCAATGGAACAAGATTTCTTCCAGATGCAAGCTGCCACAAGCTGGAAGCCTGGCTTCCCTGGGAGGGCCAAAGGCCTCCTACAAACTGACATCAGGCACCTGGGCAGCTGACTTTACCTGCCCCTGGAAACAGGCCATCCTTTGTGCCCAACTCCCTTTGCCAAACACCCGGCCTCGACCACCTACAATCCCGAACCGAACAGGATTTCTTCCAGATGCAAGCATCCACAAACTGGAAGCCTGGCTTCCCTTAGAGGGCCAAAGGCCTCCTGCAAACTGACATCAGGCACCTGGGCAGTTGACTTTACTTACCCCTGGAAACAGGCCATCCTTTGTGCCCAACTCCCTCTGCCGGGCACCAGACCTCGGCCACCTACAATCCCGATCGGATCAGGATTTCTTCCAGATGCAAGCTGCCACAAGCAGGAAGCCTGCTTCCCTTGGAGGGCCAAAGGCCTCCTACAAACTGACATCAGGCACCTGGGCAGGTGACTTTACTTACCCCTCGAAACAGGCCATCCTTTGTGCCCAACTCCCTCTGCCAGGCAAAAGGCCTCAGCCACCTACAATCCCGAACGGAATGAGATTTCTCCCAGATGCAAGCTGCCACAAGCTGGAAGCCTGGCTTCCCTGGGAGGGCCAAAGGCCTCCTACAAACTGACATCAGGCACCGTAGCAGGTGACTTTACCTACCCCTGGAAACAGGCCATAATTTGTGCCCAACTCCCTCTGCCGGGCACCCGACCTCGGCCACCTACAATCCCGAACGTATCAGGATTTCTTCCAGATGCAAGCTGCCACAAACTGGGAGCCTGGCTTCCCTTAGAGGGCCAAAGGCCTCCTGCAAACTGACATCAGGCACCTGGGCAGTTGACTTTACTTACCCCTGGAAACAGGTTATCCTTTGTGCCCAACTCCCTCTGCCGGGCACCCAGCCTCGGACACTTACAATACCGAATGGTACAAGATTTCTTCCAGATGCAAGCTGCCACAAGCTGGAAGCCTTTCTTCCCATGGAGGGACAAAGGCCTCCTAAAAACTGACATCAGGCACCTAGGCAGGTGACTTTACCTACCCCTGCAAACAGGCCATCCTTTGTGCCCAAGTCCCTCTGCCGGGCACCTGACCTCGGCCACCTACAATCCCGAACGGAACAAGATTTCTTCCAGATGCAAGCTGCCACAAGCTGGATGCCTTGCTTCCCTCGGAGGGCCAAAAGCCTCCTACAAATTGATATCAGGCACCTGGGCAACTGACTTTACTTACACCTGGAAAAAGGCCATTCTTTGTGCCCAACTCCCTCTCCAGGAAAAAGGCCTCGGCCACCTACAATCCCCAACGGAACAAGATTTCTTCCAGATGCAAGCTGCCACAAGCTGGCAGCCTGGCTTCCCCTGGAGGGCCAAAGGCCTCCTGCAAACTGACATCAGGCACCTGGGCAGGTGACTTTACCTACCCCTGGAAACAGGCCATCCTTTGTGCCCAATTCCCTCTGCCGGGCACCCCTCCTCGGCAAACTTCAATCCCGAACGAATCAGGATTACTTCCAGATGCAAGCTGCCACAACCTGGAAGCCTTGCTTCCCTCAGAGGGCAAAGGCCTCCGACAAACTGACATCAGGCACCTGGGCAGGTGACTTTACCTACCCCTGGAAACAGGCCATCCTTTGTGCCCAACTCCCTCTGCCGGGCACCCGGCCTCGGCAACCTACCATTCCTAACGAAACAGGATTACTTCCCGATGCAAGCTGCCACAGACTGGAAACCTGGCTTCCCATGGAGGGCCAAAAGCCTCCTACAAACTGACATCAGGAACCTGGACGGGTGACTTAACTTGCCCCTGGAAACAGGCCATCCTTTGTGCCCAACTCCCTCTGCCGGGCACCAGGCTCCGGCAAGCTACAATCCCAAACGGAACAGGATTTCTTCCAGATGCAAGCTGCCACAAGCTGGATGCCTTGCTTTCCTGGGAGGGCCAAAGGCCTCCTACCAACTGCCGGCTGTCACCTGGGCAGCTGACCTTACTTACCCCTGGAAACAGGCCATCCTTTGTGCCCAACTCCCTCTGCCGGGCACCCGACCTCAGCCACCTGCAATCCCGAACGAAACAAGATTTGTTCCAGATGCAAGCTGCACCAAGCTGGAAGCCTGACTTCCCTTGGACGGCGAAAGGCCTCCTACAAACTGACATCAGGCACCTGGGCAGGTGACTGTACCTACCCCTGGAAACAGGCCATCCTTTGTGCCCAACTCCCTCTGCCGGGCACCCGGCCTCGGCCACCTACAATCCCGAACGGAACAAGATTTCTTCCAGATGCATGCTGCCACAAACTGGATGCCTTGTTTCCCTTGGAGGGCCAAAGGCCTCCTAAAAACTGACATCAGGCACCTGGGCAGCTGACTTTACTTACCCCTGGAAACAGGCCATCCTTTGTGCCCATTTCCCTCTGCCGGGCACTCGGCGTCGGCCACCTACAATCCCGAATGAAACAGGATTTCTTCCAGATGGAAGCTGCCACAAACTGGAAGCCTGGCTTCCCTTTGAGGGCCAAAGGCCTCCTACAAACTGACATCACACACCTGGGCAGCTGACCTTACTTACCCTGGGAAACAAGCCATCCGTTTTCCCCAACTCCCTCTGCCAGGCACCCGGACTCGGCCACCTACAATCCCGAATGAAACAGGATTTCTTCCAGATGGAAGCTGCCACAAGCTGGAAGCCTGGCTTCCCATGAAGGGCCAAAGACCTCCTGCAAACTGACATCAGTCACCTGGGCAGGTGACCTTCCATAACCCTGGAAACAGGCCATCCTTTGTGCCCAAAACCCACTGCCGGGCACCCGGCTTCAGTCACCTTCAATCCAGAACGGAACAGGATTTCTTCCAGATGCAAGCTGCCACAAGCTGGATGCCTTGCTTCCCTGGGAGGGCCAAAGGCCTCCTACAAACTGACATCAGGCACCTGGGCAGCTGACTTTACTTACCCCTGGAAACAGGCCATCCTTTGTGCCCAACTCCCTCTGCCGGGCACCCGGCCTCGACAACCTACAATCCAGAAAGAAACAGGATTTCTTCCAGATGCAAGCTGCCACAAGCTGGAAGCCTTGCTTCCCTGGGAGGGCCAAAGGCCTCCTACAAACTGACATCAGGCACCTGGGCAGCTGACTTTCCCTACCCCTGGAAACAGGCCATCCTTTGTGCCCAACTCCCTCTGCCGGGCACCCGTCCTCGGCCACCTACAATCCCGAACGGAACAAGATTTCTTCCAGATGCATGCTGCCACAAACTGGAAGCTTGGCTTCCCATGGAGGGCCAAAGGCCTCCTAAAAACTGACATCAGACACCTGGGCAGGTGACTTAACTTACCCCAGGAAAAATCCATCCTTTTTGTCCAACTCCTTCTGCCGGGCACCCGGCCTCGGCAACCTACAATCCCGAACGAAAGAGGATTTCTTCCAGATGCAAGGTGCCACAAGCTGGAAGCCTTGCTTCCCTTGGAGGGCCAAAGGCCTCCTACAAACTGACATCAGGCACCTGGGCAGCTGACTTTCCCTACCCCTGGAAACAGGCCATCCTTTGTGCCCAACTCCCTCTGCCGGGCACCCGGCCTCGGCCACCTACAATCCCGAACGGAACAGGATTACTTCCAGATGCAAGCTGCCACAAGCTGGAAGCCTGGCTTCCCTTGGAGGGCCAAAGGACTCCTACAAACTGACATCAGGCACCTGAGCAGGTGACTTTACCTACCCCTGGAAACAGGCCATCCTTTGTGCCCAATTCCCTCTGCCAGGCACCCCGCCTCGGCAAACTTCAATCCCGAACGAATCAGGATTTCTTCCAGATGCAAGCTGCCACAAGCTGGATGCCTTGCTTCTTTAGGAGGGCCAAAGGCCTCCTACAAACTGGCATCAGGCTCCTGGGCAGGTGACTTTAACTACCCCTGGAAACAAGCCATCATTTGTGCCCAACTCCCTCTGCTGGATACCAGGCCTCCGCCAGATACAATCCCGAATGAAACAGGATTTCTTCCAGATGCAAGCTGCCACAAGCTGGAAGCCTGGCTTCTGTTGGACGGCCAAATGCCTCCTACAAACTGACATCCGGCACCTGGACAGGTGACTTTACCTACCCCTGGAAATAGGCCATCCTTTGTGCCCAACTCCCTCTGCCGGGCACCCGACCTCGTCCACCTACAATCCCGAACGGAACAAGATTTCTTCCAGATGCAAGCTGCCACAAGCTGGAAGCCTGGCTTCCGTTGGACGGCCAAAGGCCTCCTACAAACTGACATCAGGCACCTGGGCAGGTGATTTTACCTACCCCTGGAAACAGGCCATCCTTTGAGCCCAACTCCTTCTGCCGGGCACCCGGCCTCGGCCACCTACAATCCCGAACGAAACAGGATTTCTTCCAGATGCAAGCTGCCACGAGCTGGAAGCCTTTCTTTCCAGGGAGAGCCAAAGGCCTCCTACAAACTGACATCAGGCACCTGGGCAGGTGACTTTACCTACCCCTGGAAACAGGCCATCCTTTGTGCCCAATTCCCTCTGCCGGGCACCCCTCCTCGGCAAACTTCAATCCCGAACGAATCAGGATTACTTCCAGATGCAAGCTGCCACAACCTGGAAGCCTTGCTTCCCTCAGAGGGCAAAGGCCTCCGACAAACTGACATCAGGCACCCGGGCAGGTGACTTTACCTACCCCTGGAAACAGGCCATCCTTTGTGCCCAACTCCCTCTGCCGGGCACCCGGCCTCGGTCACCTACAATCCCGAACGAAACAGGATTTCTTCCAGATGCAAGCTGCCACAAACTGGATGCCTTTCTTCCCTGGGTGAGCCAAAAGCCTCCTACAAACTGACATCAGGCACCTGGGCAAGTGACTTTACTTACCCCTGGAAACAGGCCATCATTTGTGCCTAACTCCCTCTGCCGAGCACCAGGCCTCAACCACCTACAATCCCGAACGGAACAGGATTTCTTCCAGATGCAAGCTGCCACAAGCTGGAAGCCTGGCTTTTTTTGGACAGCAAAAGGCCTCCTACAAACTGACATCAGGCACCTGGGAAGGTGACTTTACTTACCCATGGAAACAGGCCATCCTTTGTGCCCAACTCCCTCTGCCGGGCACCCGACCTCGGCCACCTACAATCCCGAACGAAACAAGATTGCTTCCAGATGCAAGCTGCCACAAGCTGGATGCCTTGTTTCCCTTGGAGGGCCAAAGGCGTCCTACAAACTGACATCAGGCATTTGGGTAACTGACTTTGCTTACCCCTGGAAACAGGCCATCCTTTGTGCCCAACTCCCTCTGCCAGGAAAAAGCCCTCGGCCACCTACAATCCGCAATGGAACAAGATTTCTTCCAGATGCAAGCTGCCACAAGCTGGAAGCCTGGCTTCCCTGGGAGGGCCAAAGGCCTCCTGCAAACTGACATCAGGCACCTGGGCAGTTGACTTTACCTGCCCCTGGAAACAGGCCATCCTTTGTGCCCAACTCCCTTTGCCAAACACCCGGCCTCGACCACCTACAATCCCGAACCGAACAGGATTTCTTCCAGATGCAAGCATCCACAAACTGGAAGCCTGGCTTCCCTTAGAGGGCCAAAGGCCTCCTGCAAACTGACATCAGGCACCTGGGCAGTTGACTTTACTTACCCCTGGAAACAGGCCATCCTTTGTGCCCAACTCCCTCTGCCGGGCACCAGACCTCGGCCACCTACAATCCCGATCGGATCAGGATTTCTTCCAGATGCAAGCTGCCACAAGCAGGAAGCCTGCTTCCCTTGGAGGGCCAAAGGCCTCCTACAAACTGACATCAGGCACCTGGGCAGGTGACTTTACTTACCCCTCGAAACAGGCCATCCTTTGTGCCCAACTCCCTCTGCCAGGCAAAAGGCCTCAGCCACCTACAATCCCGAACGGAATGAGATTTCTCCCAGATGCAAGCTGCCACAAGCTGGAAGCCTGGCTTCCCTGGGAGGGCCAAAGGCCTCCTACAAACTGACATCAGGCACCGTAGCAGGTGACTTTACCTACCCCTGGAAACAGGCCATAATTTGTGCCCAACTCCCTCTGCCGGGCACCCGACCTCGGCCACCTACAATCCCGAACGTATCAGGATTTCTTCCAGATGCAAGCTGCCACAAACTGGGAGCCTGGCTTTCCTTAGAGGGCCAAAGGCCTCCTGCAAACTGACATCAGGCACCTGGGCAGTTGACTTTACTTACCCCTGGAAACAGGTTATCCTTTGTGCCCAACTCCCTCTGCCGGGCACCCAGCCTCGGACACTTACAATACCGAATGGTACAAGATTTCTTCCAGATGCAAGCTGCCACAAGCTGGAAGCCTTTCTTCCCATGGAGGAACAAAGGCCTCCTAAAAACTGACATCAGGCACCTAGGCAGGTGACTTTACCTACCCCTGCAAACAGGCCATCCTTTGTGCCCAAGTCCCTCTGCCGGGCACCCGACCTCGGCCACCTACAATCCCGAACGGAACAAGATTTCTTCCAGATGCAAGCTGCCACAAGCTGGATGCCTTGCTTCCCTCGGAGGGCCAAAAGCCTCCTACAAATTGATATCAGGCACCTGGGCAACTGACTTTACTTACACCTGGAAAAAGGCCATTCTTTGTGCCCAACTCCCTCTGCCAGGAAAAAGGCCTCGGCCACCTACAATCCCCAACGGAACAAGATTTCTTCCAGATGCAAGCTGCCACAAGCTGGCAGCCTGGCTTCCCCTGGAGGGCCAAAGGCCTCCTGCAAACTGACATCAGGCACCTGGGCAGGTGACTTTACCTACCCCTGGAAACAGGCCATCCTTTGTGCCCAATTCCCTCTGCCGGGCACCCCTCCTCGGCAAACTTCAATCCCGAACGAATCAGGATTACTTCCAGATGCAAGCTGCCACAACCTGGAAGCCTTGCTTCCCTCAGAGGGCAAAGGCCTCCGACAAACTGACATCAGGCACCTGGGCAGGTGACTTTACCTACCCCTGGAAACAGGCCATCCTTTGTGCCCAACTCCCTCTGCCGGGCACCCGGCCTCGGCAACCTACCATTCCTAACGAAACAGGATTACTTCCCGATGCAAGCTGCCACAGACTGGAAACCTGGCTTCCCATGGAGGGCCAAAAGCCTCCTACAAACTGACATCAGGAACCTGGACGGGTGACTTACCTTGCCCCTGGAAACAGGCCATCCTTTGTGCCCAACTCCCTCTGCCGGGCACCAGGCTCCGGCAAGCTACAATCCCAAACGGAACAGGATTTCTTCCAGATGCAAGCTGCCACAAGCTGGATGCCTTGCTTTCCTGGGAGGGCCAAAGGCCTCCTACCAACTGCCGGCTGTCACCTGGGCAGCTGACCTTACTTACCCCTGGAAACAGGCCATCCTTTGTGCCCAACTCCCTCTGCCGGGCACCCGACCTCAGCCACCTGCAATCCCGAACGAAACAAGATTTGTTCCAGATGCAAGCTGCACCAAGCTGGAAGCCTGACTTCCCTTGGACGGCGAAAGGCCTCCTACAAACTGACATCAGGCACCTGGGCAGGTGACTGTACCTACCCCTGGAAACAGGCCATCCTTTGTGCCCAACTCCCTCTGCCGGGCACCCGGCCTCGGCCACCTACAATCCCGAACGGAACAAGATTTCTTCCAGATGCATGCTGCCACAAACTGGATGCCTTGTTTCCCTTGGAGGGCCAAAGGCCTCCTAAAAACTGACATCAGGCACCTGGGCAGCTGACTTTACTTACCCCTGGAAACAGGCTCCTTTGTGCCCATTTCCCTCTGCCGGGCACTCGGCGTCGGCCACCTACAATCCCGAATGAAACAGGATTTCTTCCAGATGGAAGCTGCCACAAACTGGAAGCCTGGCTTCCCTTTGAGGGCCAAAGGCCTCCTACAAACTGACATCACACACCTGGGCAGCTGACCTTACTTACCCTGGGAAACAAGCCATCCGTTTTCCCCAACTCCCTCTGCCAGGCACCCGGACTCGGCCACCTACAATCCCGAATGAAACAGGATTTCTTCCAGATGGAAGCTGCCACAAGCTGGAAGCCTGGCTTCCCATGAAGGGCCAAAGACCTCCTGCAAACTGACATCAGTCACCTGGGCAGGTGACCTTCCATAACCCTGGAAACAGGCCATCCTTTGTGCCCAAAACCCACTGCCGGGCACCCGGCTTCAGTCACCTTCAATCCAGAACGGAACAGGATTTCTTCCAGATGCAAGCTGCCACAAGCTGGATGCCTTGCTTCCCTGGGAGGGCCAAAGGCCTCCTACAAACTGACATCAGGCACCTGGGCAGCTGACTTTACTTACCCCTGGAAACAGGCCATCCTTTGTGCCCAACTCCCTCTGCCGGGCACCCGGCCTCGACAACCTACAATCCAGAAAGAAACAGGATTTCTTCCAGATGCAAGCTGCCACAAGCTGGAAGCCTGGCTTCCCTTGGAGGGCCAAAGGCCTCCTACAAACTGACATCAGGCACCTGGGCAGCTGACTTTCCCTACCCCTGGAAACAGGCCATCCTTTGTGCCCAACTCCCTCTGCCGGGCACCCGTCCTCGGCCACCTACAATCCCGAACGGAACAAGATTTCTTCCAGATGCATGCTGCCACAAACTGGAAGCTTGGCTTCCCATGGAGGGCCAAAGGCCTCCTAAAAACTGACATCAGACACCTGGGCAGGTGACTTAACTTACCCCAGGAAAAATCCATCCTTTTTGTCCAACTCCTTCTGCCGGGCACCCGGCCTCGGCAACCTACAATCCCGAACGAAAGAGGATTTCTTCCAGATGCAAGGTGCCACAAGCTGGAAGCCTTGCTTCCCTTGGAGGGCCAAAGGCCTCCTACAAACTGACATCAGGCACCTGGGCAGCTGACTTTCCCTACCCCTGGAAACAGGCCATCCTTTGTGCCCAACTCCCTCTGCCGGGCACCCGGCCTCGGCCACCTACAATCCCGAACGGAACAGGATTACTTCCAGATGCAAGCTGCCACAAGCTGGAAGCCTGGCTTCCCTTGGAGGGCCAAAGGACTCCTACAAACTGACATCAGGCACCTGAGCAGGTGACTTTACCTACCCCTGGAAACAGGCCATCCTTTGTGCCCAATTCCCTCTGCCAGGCACCCCGCCTCGGCAAACTTCAATCCCGAACGAATCAGGATTTCTTCCAGATGCAAGCTGCCACAAGCTGGATGCCTTGCTTCTTTAGGAGGGCCAAAGGCCTCCTACAAACTGGCATCAGGCACCTGGGCAGGTGACTTTAACTACCCCTGGAAACAAGCCATCATTTGTGCCCAACTCCCTCTGCTGGATACCAGGCCTCCGCCAGATACAATCCCGAATGAAACAGGATTTCTTCCAGATGCAAGCTGCCACAAGCTGGAAGCCTGGCTTCTGTTGGACGGCCAAATGCCTCCTACAAACTGACATCCGGCACCTGGACAGGTGACTTTACCTACCCCTGGAAATAGGCCATCCTTTGTGCCCAACTCCCTCTGCCGGGCACCCGACCTCGTCCACCTACAATCCCGAACGGAACAAGATTTCTTCCAGATGCAAGCTGCCACAAGCTGGAAGCCTGGCTTCCGTTGGACGGCCAAAGGCCTCCTACAAACTGACATCAGGCACCTGGGCAGGTGATTTTACCTACCCCTGGAAACAGGCCATCCTTTGAGCCCAACTCCTTCTGCCGGGCACCCGGCCTCGGCCACCTACAATCCCGAACGAAACAGGATTTCTTCCAGATGCAAGCTGCCACGAGCTGGAAGCCTTTCTTTCCAGGGAGAGCCAAAGGCCTCCTACAAACTGACATCAGGCACCTGGGCAGGTGACTTTACCTACCCCTGGAAACAGGCCATCCTTTGTGCCCAATTCCCTCTGCCGGGCACCCCTCCTCGGCAAACTTCAATCCCGAACGAATCAGGATTACTTCCACATGCAAGCTGCCACAACCTGGAAGCCTTGCTTCCCTCAGAGGGCAAAGGCCTCCGACAAACTGACATCAGGCACCCGGGCAGGTGACTTTACCTACCCCTGGAAACAGGCCATCCTTTGTGCCCAACTCCCTCTGCCGGGCACCCGGCCTCGGTCACCTACAATCCCGAACGAAACAGGATTTCTTCCAGATGCAAGCTGCCACAAACTGGATGCCTTTCTTCCCTGGGTGAGCCAAAAGCCTCCTACAAACTGACATCAGGCACCTGGGCAAGTGACTTTACTTACCCCTGGAAACAGGCCATCATTTGTGCCTAACTCCCTCTGCCGAGCACCAGGCCTCAACCACCTACAATCCCGAACGGAACAGGATTTCTTCCAGATGCAAGCTGCCACAAGCTGGAAGCCTGGCTTTTTTTGGACAGCAAAAGGCCTCCTACAAACTGACATCAGGCACCTGGGAAGGTGACTTTACTTACCCATGGAAACAGGCCATCCTTTGTGCCCAACTCCCTCTGCCGGGCACCCGACCTCGGCCACCTACAATCCCGAACGAAACAAGATTGCTTCCAGATGCAAGCTGCCACAAGCTGGATGCCTTGTTTCCCTTGGAGGGCCAAAGGCCTCCTACAAACTGACATCAGGCATTTGGGTAACTGACTTTGCTTACCCCTGGAAACAGGCCATCCTTTGTGCCCAACTCCCTCTGCCAGGAAAAAGCCCTCGGCCACCTACAATCCGCAATGGAACAAGATTTCTTCCAGATGCAAGCTGCCACAAGCTGGAAGCCTGGCTTCCCTGGGAGGGCCAAAGGCCTCCTGCAAACTGACATCAGGCACCTGGGCAGTTGACTTTACCTGCCCCTGGAAACAGGCCATCCTTTGTGCCCAACTCCCTTTGCCAAACACCCGGCCTCGACCACCTACAATCCCGAACCGAACAGGATTTCTTCCAGATGCAAGCATCCACAAACTGGAAGCCTGGCTTCCCTTAGAGGGCCAAAGGCCTCCTGCAAACTGACATCAGGCACCTGGGCAGTTGACTTTACTTACCCCTGGAAACAGGCCATCCTTTGTGCCCAACTCCCTCTGCCGGGCACCAGACCTCGGCCACCTACAATCCCGATCGGATCAGGATTTCTTCCAGATGCAAGCTGCCACAAGCAGGAAGCCTGCTTCCCTTGGAGGGCCAAAGGCCTCCTACAAACTGACATCAGGCACCTGGGCAGGTGACTTTACTTACCCCTCGAAACAGGCCATCCTTTGTGCCCAACTCCCTCTGCCAGGCAAAAGGCCTCAGCCACCTACAATCCCGAACGGAATGAGATTTCTCCCAGATGCAAGCTGCCACAAGCTGGAAGCCTGGCTTCCCTGGGAGGGCCAAAGGCCTCCTACAAACTGACATCAGGCACCGTAGCAGGTGACTTTACCTACCCCTGGAAACAGGCCATAATTTGTGCCCAACTCCCTCTGCCGGGCACCCGACCTCGGCCACCTACAATCCCGAACGTATCAGGATTTCTTCCAGATGCAAGCTGCCACAAACTGGGAGCCTGGCTTCCCTTAGAGGGCCAAAGGCCTCCTGCAAACTGACATCAGGCACCTGGGCAGTTGACTTTACTTACCCCTGGAAACAGGTTATCCTTTGTGCCCAACTCCCTCTGCCGGGCACCCAGCCTCGGACACTTACAATACCGAATGGTACAAGATTTCTTCCAGATGCAAGCTGCCACAAGCTGGAAGCCTTTCTTCCCATGGAGGAACAAAGGCCTCCTAAAAACTGACATCAGGCACCTAGGCAGGTGACTTTACCTACCCCTGCAAACAGGCCATCCTTTGAGCCCAAGTCCCTCTGCCGGGCACCCGACCTCGGCCACCTACAATCCCGAACGGAACAAGATTTCTTCCAGATGCAAGCTGCCACAAGCTGGATGCCTTGCTTCCCTCGGAGGGCCAAAAGCCTCCTACAAATTGATATCAGGCACCTGGGCAACTGACTTTACTTACACCTGGAAAAAGGCCATTCTTTGTGCCCAACTCCCTCTGCCAGGAAAAAGGCCTCGGCCACCTACAATCCCCAACGGAACAAGATTTCTTCCAGATGCAAGCTGCCACAAGCTGGCAGCCTGGCTTCCCCTGGAGGGCCAAAGGCCTCCTGCAAACTGACATCAGGCACCTGGGCAGGTGACTTTACCTACCCCTGGAAACAGGCCATCCTTTGTGCCCAATTCCCTCTGCCGGGCACCCCTCCTCGGCAAACTTCAATCCCGAACGAATCAGGATTACTTCCAGATGCAAGCTGCCACAACCTGGAAGCCTTGCTTCCCTCAGAGGGCAAAGGCCTCCGACAAACTGACATCCGGCACCTGGGCAGGTGACTTTACCTACCCCTGGAAACAGGCCATCCTTTGTGCCCAACTCCCTCTGCCGGGCACCCGGCCTCGGTCACCTACAATCCCGAACGAAACAGGATTTCTTCCAGATGCAAGCTGCCACAAACTGGATGCCTTTCTTCCCTGGGTGAGCCAAAAGCCTCCTACAAACTGACATCAGGCACCTGGGCAAGTGACTTTACTTACACCTGGAAACATGCCATCATTTGTGCCTAACTCCCTCTGCCGAGCACCAGGCCTCGGCAACCTACAATCACGAACGGAAGAGGATTTCTTCCAGATGCAAGCTGCCACAAGCTGGAAGCCTGGCTTCTTTTGGACGGCTAAAGGCCTCCTACAAACTGACATCAGGCACCTGGGCAGGTGACTTTACTTACCCATGGAAACAGGCCATCCTTTGTGCCCAACTCCCTCTGCCGGGCACCCGACCTCGACCACCTACAATCCCGAACAAAACAAGATTGCTTCCAGATGCAAGCTGCCACAAGCTGGATGCCTTGTTTCGCTTGGAGGGCCAAAGGCGTCCTACAAACTGACATCAGGCATTTGGGTAACTGACTTTGCTTAACCCTGGAAACAGGCCTTCCTTTGTGCCCAACTCCCTCTGCCAGGAAAAAGCCCTCGGCCACCTACAATCCGCAATGGAACAAGATTTCTTCCAGATGCAAGCTGCCACAAGCTGGAAGCCTGGCTTCTGTTGGACGGCCAAATGCCTCCTACAAACTGACATCCGGCACCTGGACAGGTGACTTTACCTACCCCTGGAAATAGGCCATCCTTTGTGCCCAACTCCCTCTGCCGGGCACCCGACCTCGTCCACCTACAATCCCGAACGGAACAAGATTTCTTCCAGATGCAAGCTGCCACAAGCTGGAAGCCTGGCTTCCGTTGGACGGCCAAAGGCCTCCTACAAACTGACATCAGGCACCTGGGCAGGTGATTTTACCTACCCCTGGAAACAGGCCATCCTTTGAGCCCAACTCCTTCTGCCGGGCACCCGGCCTCGGCCACCTACAATCCCGAACGAAACAGGATTTCTTCCAGATGCAAGCTGCCACGAGCTGGAAGCCTTTCTTTCCAGGGAGAGCCAAAGGCCTCCTACAAACTGACATCAGGCACCTGGGCAGGTGACTTTACCTACCCCTGGAAACAGGCCATCCTTTGTGCCCAATTCCCTCTGCCGGGCACCCCTCCTCGGCAAACTTCAATCCCGAACGAATCAGGATTACTTCCACATGCAAGCTGCCACAACCTGGAAGCCTTGCTTCCCTCAGAGGGCAAAGGCCTCCGACAAACTGACATCAGGCACCCGGGCAGGTGACTTTACCTACCCCTGGAAACAGGCCATCCTTTGTGCCCAACTCCCTCTGCCGGGCCCCCGGCCTCGGTCACCTACAATCCCGAACGAAACAGGATTTCTTCCAGATGCAAGCTGCCACAAACTGGATGCCTTTCTTCCCTGGGTGAGCCAAAAGCCTCCTACAAACTGACATCAGGCACCTGGGCAAGTGACTTTACTTACCCCTGGAAACAGGCCATCATTTGTGCCTAACTCCCTCTGCCGAGCACCAGGCCTCAACCACCTACAATCCCGAACGGAACAGGATTTCTTCCAGATGCAAGCTGCCACAAGCTGGAAGCCTGGCTTTTTTTGGACAGCAAAAGGCCTCCTACAAACTGACATCAGGCACCTGGGAAGGTGACTTTACTTACCCATGGAAACAGGCCATCCTTTGTGCCCAACTCCCTCTGCCGGGCACCCGACCTCGGCCACCTACAATCCCGAACGAAACAAGATTGCTTCCAGATGCAAGCTGCCACAAGCTGGATGCCTTGTTTCCCTTGGAGGGCCAAAGGCCTCCTACAAACTGACATCAGGCATTTGGGTAACTGACTTTGCTTACCCCTGGAAACAGGCCATCCTTTGTGCCCAACTCCCTCTGCCAGGAAAAAGCCCTCGGCCACCTACAATCCGCAATGGAACAAGATTTCTTCCAGATGCAAGCTGCCACAAGCTGGAAGCCTGGCTTCCCTGGGAGGGCCAAAGGCCTCCTGCAAACTGACATCAGGCACCTGGGCAGTTGACTTTACCTGCCCCTGGAAACAGGCCATCCTTTGTGCCCAACTCCCTTTGCCAAACACCCGGCCTCGACCACCTACAATCCCGAACCGAACAGGATTTCTTCCAGATGCAAGCATCCACAAACTGGAAGCCTGGCTTCCCTTAGAGGGCCAAAGGCCTCCTGCAAACTGACATCAGGCACCTGGGCAGTTGACTTTACTTACCCCTGGAAACAGGCCATCCTTTGTGCCCAACTCCCTCTGCCGGGCACCAGACCTCGGCCACCTACAATCCCGATCGGATCAGGATTTCTTCCAGATGCAAGCTGCCACAAGCAGGAAGCCTGCTTCCCTTGGAGGGCCAAAGGCCTCCTACAAACTGACATCAGGCACCTGGGCAGGTGACTTTACTTACCCCTCGAAACAGGCCATCCTTTGTGCCCAACTCCCTCTGCCAGGCAAAAGGCCTCAGCCACCTACAATCCCGAACGGAATGAGATTTCTCCCAGATGCAAGCTGCCACAAGCTGGAAGCCTGGCTTCCCTGGGAGGGCCAAAGGCCTCCTACAAACTGACATCAGGCACCGTAGCAGGTGACTTTACCTACCCCTGGAAACAGGCCATAATTTGTGCCCAACTCCCTCTGCCGGGCACCCGACCTCGGCCACCTACAATCCCGAACGTATCAGGATTTCTTCCAGATGCAAGCTGCCACAAACTGGGAGCCTGGCTTCCCTTAGAGGGCCAAAGGCCTCCTGCAAACTGACATCAGGCACCTGGGCAGTTGACTTTACTTACCCCTGGAAACAGGTTATCCTTTGTGCCCAACTCCCTCTGCCGGGCACCCAGCCTCGGACACTTACAATACCGAATGGTACAAGATTTCTTCCAGATGCAAGCTGCCACAAGCTGGAAGCCTTTCTTCCCATGGAGGAACAAAGGCCTCCTAAAAACTGACATCAGGCACCTAGGCAGGTGACTTTACCTACCCCTGCAAACAGGCCATCCTTTGAGCCCAAGTCCCTCTGCCGGGCACCCGACCTCGGCCACCTACAATCCCGAACGGAACAAGATTTCTTCCAGATGCAAGCTGCCACAAGCTGGATGCCTTGCTTCCCTCGGAGGGCCAAAAGCCTCCTACAAATTGATATCAGGCACCTGGGCAACTGACTTTACTTACACCTGGAAAAAGGCCATTCTTTGTGCCCAACTCCCTCTGCCAGGAAAAAGGCCTCGGCCACCTACAATCCCCAACGGAACAAGATTTCTTCCAGATGCAAGCTGCCACAAGCTGGCAGCCTGGCTTCCCCTGGAGGGCCAAAGGCCTCCTGCAAACTGACATCAGGCACCTGGGCAGGTGACTTTACCTACCCCTGGAAACAGGCCATCCTTTGTGCCCAATTCCCTCTGCCGGGCACCCCTCCTCGGCAAACTTCAATCCCGAACGAATCAGGATTACTTCCAGATGCAAGCTGCCACAACCTGGAAGCCTTGCTTCCCTCAGAGGGCAAAGGCCTCCGACAAACTGACATCCGGCACCTGGGCAGGTGACTTTACCTACCCCTGGAAACAGGCCATCCTTTGTGCCCAACTCCCTCTGCCGGGCACCCGGCCTCGGTCACCTACAATCCCGAACGAAACAGGATTTCTTCCAGATGCAAGCTGCCACAAACTGGATGCCTTTCTTCCCTGGGTGAGCCAAAAGCCTCCTACAAACTGACATCAGGCACCTGGGCAAGTGACTTTACTTACACCTGGAAACATGCCATCATTTGTGCCTAACTCCCTCTGCCGAGCACCAGGCCTCGGCAACCTACAATCACGAACGGAAGAGGATTTCTTCCAGATGCAAGCTGCCACAAGCTGGAAGCCTGGCTTCTTTTGGACGGCTAAAGGCCTCCTACAAACTGACATCAGGCACCTGGGCAGGTGACTTTACTTACCCATGGAAACAGGCCATCCTTTGTGCCCAACTCCCTCTGCCGGGCACCCGACCTCGACCACCTACAATCCCGAACAAAACAAGATTGCTTCCAGATGCAAGCTGCCACAAGCTGGATGCCTTGTTTCCCTTGGAGGGCCAAAGGCGTCCTACAAACTGACATCAGGCATTTGGGTAACTGACTTTGCTTACCCCTGGAAACAGGCCTTCCTTTGTGCCCAACTCCCTCTGCCAGGAAAAAGCCCTCGGACACCTACAATCCGCAATGGAACAAGATTTCTTCCAGATGCAAGCTGCCACAAGCTGGAAGCCTGGCTTCCCTGGGAGGGCCAAAGGCCTCCTGCAAACTGACATCAGGAACCTGGGCAGTTGACTTTACTTACCCCTGGAAACAGGCCATCCTTGGTGCCCAACTCCCTCTGCCGGGCACCCCGCCTCGGCCACTTACAATACCGAATGGTACAGGATTTCTTCCAGATGCAAGCTGCCACAAGCTGGATGCCTTGCTTCCCTCGGAGGGCCAAAGGCCTCCTACAAAGTGACATCAGGCACCTGGGCAGCTGACTTTACCTACCCCTGGAAACAGGCCATCCTTTGTGCCCAACTCCCTCTGCCAGGCACCCAACCTCGGCGACCTACAATCCCGAACGGAACAGGATTTCTTCCAGATGCAAGCTGCCACAAACTGGAATCCTGGCTTCCCTTAGGGGGCCAAAGGCCTCCTACAAATTGACATCAGGCACCTGGGCAGGTGACTTTACTTACCCCTGGAAACAGGCCATCTTTTGTGCCCAACTCCCTCTGGTGGGCACCCGACCTCGGCCACCTACAATCCCGAACGAAAGAGGATTACATCCAGATGCATGCTGCAACAAGCTGGAAGCCTGGCGTCCCTTGGTGGGCCAAAGGCCTCGTACAAACTGACATCAGGCACCTGGGCAGCTGACTTTACCTACCCCTGGAAACAAGCCATCCTTTGTGCCCAACACCCTCTGCCGGGCACCCCGCCTCAGCCACCTACAATCCCAAAAGAAACAGGATTTTCTTCCAGATGCAAGCTGCCACAAACTGGAAGCCTGGCTTCCCTTGGAAAGCCAAAGGTCCCTGCAAACTGACATCAGGCACCTGGGCAGGTGACTTTACTTATACCTGGAAACAGGCCATCCTTTGTGCCCAACTCCCTCTGCCTGGCACTCCGCCTCGGCCACTTACAAAACCGAAGGGTACAGGATTTCTTCCAGATGCAAGCTGCCACAAGCTGGGAGCCTGGCATCCCTTGGAGCGCCAAAGGCCTCCTACAAACTGACATCAGGCACCTGGGCAGCTGACTTTACCTACCCCTGGAAACAGGCCATCCTTTGTGCCCAACGCCCTCTGCCAGGCACCCCGCCTCAGCTACCTACAATGCAAACGGAACAGGATTTCTTCCAGATGCAAGCTGCCAAAAACTGGAAGGCTGGCTTCCCTTGGAAAGCCAAAGGCCTCCTGCAAACTGACATCAGGCACCTGGGCAGTTGACTTTACTTACCCCTGGAAACAGGTTATCCTTTGTGCCCAACTCCCTCTGCCGGGCACCCAGCCTCGGACACTTACAATACCGAATGGTACAAGATTTCTTCCAGATGCAAGCTGCCACAAGCTGGAAGCCTTTCTTCCCATGGAGGGACAAAGGCCTCCTAAAAACTGACATCAGGCACCTAGGCAGGTGACTTTACCTACCCCTGCAAACAGGCCATCCTTTGTGCCCAAGTCCCTCTGCCGGGCACCCGACCTCAGCCACCTACAATCCTGAACGGAACAAGATTTCTTCCAGATGCAAGCTGCCACAAGCTGGCAGCCTGGCTTCCCCTGGAGGGCCAAAGGCCTCCTGCAAACTGACATCAGGAACCTGGGCAGATGACTTTACTTACCCCTGGAAACAGGCCATCCTTGGTGCCCAACTCCCTCTGCCGGGCACGCCGCCTCGGCCACTTACAATTCCGAACGAAACAGGATTACTTCCAGATGCAAGCTGCCACAAACTGGAAGCCTGGCTTCCCTTGGAGGGCCAAAAGCCTCATACAAATTGATATCAGGCACCTGGGCAACTGACTTTACTTACACCTGGAAAAAGGCCATCCTTTGTGCCCAACTCCCTCTGCCAGGAAAAAGGCCTCGGCCACCTACAATCCCCAACGGAACAAGATTTCTTCCAGACGCAAGCTGCCACAAGCTGGCAGCCTGGCTTCCCCTGGTGGGCCAAAGGCCTCCTGCAAACTGACATCAGGAACCTGGGCAGTTGACTTTACTTACCCCTGGAAACAGGCCATCCTTTGTGCCCAACTCCCTCTGCCAGGCACCCAAACTCGGCGACCTACAATCCCGAACAGAACAGGATTTCTTCCAGATGCAAGCTGCCACAAACTGGAATCCAGGCTTCCCTTAGGGGGCCAAAGGCCTCCTACAAACTGACATCAGGCACCTGGGCAGCTGACTTTACCTACCCCTGGAAAAAGGCCATCCTTTGTGCCCAACAACCTCTGCCGGGCACCCCGCCTCAGCCACCTACAATCCCAAAAGAAACAGGATTTTCTTCCAGATGCAAGCTGCCACAAACTGGAAGCCTGGCTTCCCTTGGAAAGCCAAAGGTCCCTGCAAACTGACATCACGCACCTGGGCAGGTGACTTTACTTAGCCCTGGAAACAGGCCATCCTTTGTGCCCAACTCCCTCTGCCGGGCACTCCGCCTCGGCCACTTACAAAAGCGAAGGGTACAGGATTTCTTCCAGATGCAAGCTGCCACAAGCTGGGAGCCTGGCATCCCTTGGAGCGCCAAAGGCCTCCTACAAACTGACATCAGGCACCTGGGCAGCTGACTTTACCTACCCCTGGAAACAGGCCATCCTTTGTGCCCAACTCCCTCTTCCGGGCAAAAGGCCTCGACCACCTACAATCCCGAACGGAACAGGATTTCTTCCAGATGCAAGCTGCCACAAGCTGGAAGCCTGGCTTCCCTTAGAAGGCCAAAGGCCTCCTACAAACTGACATCAGGCACCTGGGCAGGTGACTTTACCTACCCCTGGACACAGGCCATCCTTTGTGCCCAACTCCCTTTGCCAGGCACCCGGCCTCCGCCACCTCCAATCCCGTACAGAACAGCATTTCTTCCAGATGCAAGCTCCAAAAACTGGAAGCCTGGCTTCCTGTGCAGGGCCAAAGGCCTCCTACAAACTGACATCAGGCACCTGGGAAGGTGACTTTACCTACCCCTGGAAACAGGCCATCCTTTGTGCCCAACTCCCTCTGCCGGGCACCCCTCCTCGGCAAACTTATATCCCGAACGAATCAGGATTACTTCCAGATGCAAGCTGCCACAACCTGGAAGCCTTGCTTCCCTCAGAGGGCAAAAACCTCCGACAAACTGACATCAGGCACCTGGGCAGGTGACTTTACCTACCCCTGGAAACAGGCCATCCTTTGTGCCCAACTCCCTCTGCCGGGCACCCAGCCTCGGTCACCTACAATCCCGAACGAAACAGGATTACTTCCAGATGCAAGCTGCCACAAGCTGAGACCCAGGCTTTCCTGGGAGGGCGAAAGGCCTCCTGCAAACTGACATCAGGCACCTGGGCAGCTGACTTTACTTACCCCTGCAAACAAGCCATCCTTTGTGCCCAACTCCTTCTGCCGGGCACCGCGCCACGGCCACCTACAATCCTGAATGAATCAGGATTTCTTCCAGATGCAAGCTGCCACCAGCTGGAAGCCTGGCTTCCCTTGGAGGGCCAAAGGCCTCCTACAAACTGACATCAGGCACCTGGGCAACTGACTTTACCTACCCCTGGAAACAGGCCATCCTTTGTGCCCAACTCCCACTGCGGGACACCAGGCCTCAACCACCTACAATCCCGAACGGAACAGGATTTCTTCCAGATGCAAGCTGCCACAAGCTGGAAGCCTGGCTTCCCTTGGAGGGCCAAAGGCCTCCTACAAACTGACATCAGGCACCTTGGAAGCAGACCTTACATACCCCTGGAAACAGGCCATCCTTTGTGCCCAACTCCCTCTGCCGGGCACCCAACCTCTGCCACCTACAATCCCGAACGAATCAGGATTTCTTCCAGATGCAAGCTGCCACAAGCTGGATGCCTTGCTTCTCTCGGAGGGCCAAAGGCCTCCTACAAACTGACATCAGGCACCTGGACAGGTGACTTTACCTACCGTTGGAAACAGGCCATCCTTTCTGCCCAACTCCCTCTGCCGGGCACCTCGCCTCAGCCACCTACAATCCCAAACGGAACAAGATTTCTTCCAGATGCAAGCTTCCACAAACTGGAAGCCTGGCTTCCCTTGGAAAGCCAAAGGCCTCCTGCAAGCTGACATCAGGCACCTGGGTAGGTGACTTTACTTACCCCTGGAAACAGGCCATCCTTTGTGCCCAACTCCCTTTGCCAAACACCCAGCCTCGACCACCTACAATCCCGAACGGAACAGGATTTCTTCCTGATGCAAGCATCCACAAACTTGAAGCCTGGCTTCCCTGGGAGGGCCAAAGGCCTCCTGCAAACTGACATCAGGCACCTGGGCAGTTGACTTTACTTACCCCTGGAAACAGGTTATCCTTTGTGCCCAACTCCCTCTGCCGGGCACCCGGCCTCGGCCACCTACAATCCCGAACGAAACAAGATTGCTTCCAGATGCATGCTGCCACAAGCTGGAAGCCTTTCTTTCCAGGGAGAGCCAAAGGCCTCCTACAAACTGACATCAGGCACCTGGACAGGTGACTTTACCTACCCCTGGAAACAGGCCATCCTTTGTGCCCAATTCCCTCTGCCGGGCACCCCTCCTCGGCAAACTTATATCCCGAACGAATCAGGATTACTTCCAGATGCAAGCTGCCACAACCTGGAAGCCTTGCTTCCCTCAGAGGGCAAAGGCCTCCGACAAACTGACATCAGGCACCTGGGCAGGTGACTTTACCTACCCCTGGAAACAGGCCATCCTTTGTGCCCAACTCCCTCTGCCGGGCACCCGGCCTCGGCCACCTACAATCCCGAACGAAACAGGATTACTTCCAGATGCAAGCTGCCACAAGCAGGAAGCCTGGCTTCCCTGGGAGGGCCAAAGGCCTCCTACAAACTGACATCAGTCACCTGGGCAGGTGACTTTACCTACCCCTGGAAACAGGCCATCCTTTGTGCCCAACTCCCTCTGCCGGGCACCCGACCTCGGCCACCTACAATCCCGAACGAAACAAGATTGCTTCCAGATGCAAGCTGCCACAAGCTGGATGCCCTGTTTCCCCTGGAGGGCCAAAGGCCTCCTACAAACTGACATCAGGCATTTGGGTAACTGACTTTGCTTACCCCTGGAAACAGGCCTTCCTTTGTGCCCAACTCCCTCTGCCAGGAAAAAGGCCTCGGCCACCTACAATCCCCAATGGAACAAGATTTCTTCCAGATGCAAGCTGCCACAAGCTGGAAGCCTGGCTTCCCTGGGAGGGCCAAAGGCCTCCTACAAACTGACATCAGGCACCTGGGCAGCTGACTTTACCTAACCCTGGAAACAGGCCATCCTTTGTGCCCAACTCCCTTTGCCAAACACCCGGCCTCGACCACCTACAATCCCAAACGGAACAAGATTTCTTCCAGATGCAAGCTGCCACAGGCTGGCAGCCTGGCTTCCCCTGGAGGGCCAAAGGCCTCCTACAAACTGACATCAGGAACCTGGGCAGTTGACTTTACTTACCTCTGGAAACAGGCCATCCTTGGTGCCCAACTCCCTCTGCCGGGCACCCCGCCTCGGCCACTTACAATAAAGAAGGGTACAGGATTTCTTCCAGATGCAAGCTGCCACAAGCTGGATGCCTTGCTTCCCTCGGAGGGCCAAAGGCCTCCTACAAACTGACATCAGGCCCCTGGGCAGCTGACTTTACCTACCCCTGGAAACAGGCCATCCTTTGTGCCCAACTCCCTCTTCCGGGCAAAAGGCCTCGACCACCTACAATCCCGAACGGAACAGGATTTCTTCCAGATGCAAGCTGCCACAAGCTGGAAGCCTGGCTTCCCATGGAGGGCCAAAGGCCTCCTACAAATTGACATCAGGCACCTGGGCAGGTGACTTTACCTACCCCTGGACACAGGCCATCCTTTGTGCCCAACTCCCTTTGCCAGGCACCCGGCCTCCGCCACCTACAATCCCGTACAGAACAGCATTTCTTCCAGATGCAAGCTCCAAAAACTGGAAACCTGGCTTCCCGTGCAGGGCCAAAGGCCTCCTACAGACTGACTACAGGCACCTGGGCAGGTGACTTTACCTACCCCTGGAAACAGGCCATCCTTTGTGCCCAACTCCCTCTGCCGGGCACCCGGCCTCGGCCACCTACAATCCCGAACGAAACAGGATTACTTCCAGATGCAAGCTGCCACAAGCAGGAAGCCTGGCTTCCCTGGGAGGGCCAAAGGCCTCCTACAAACTGACATCAGTCACCTGGGCAGGTGACTTTACCTACCCCTGGAAACAGGCCATCCTTTGTGCCCAACTCCCTCTGCCGGGCACCCGGCCTCGGCCACCTACAATCCGGATCGAAACAGGATTACTTCCAGATGCAAGCTGCCACAAGCTGAGACCCAGGCTTCACTGGGAGGGCGAAAGGCCTCCTAAAAACTGACATCAGGCACCTGGGCAGCTGACTTTACTTACCCCTGGAAACAGGCCATCCTTTGTGCCCAACTCCCTCTGCCGGGCACCGCGCCACGGCCACCTACAATCCTGAAAGAATCAGGATTTCTTCCAGATGCAAGCTGCCACAAGCTGGAAGCTTGGCTTCCCTTGGAGGGCCAAAGGCCTCCTACAAACTGACATCAGGCACCTGGACAGGTGACTTTACCTACCCTTGGAAACAGGCCATCATTTCTGCCCAACTCCCTCTGCCGGGCACCTCGCCTCAGCCACCTACAATCCCAAACGGAACAAGATTTCTTCCAGATGCAAGCTGCCACAAACTGGAAGCCTGGCTTCCCTTGGAAAGCCAAAGGCCTCCTGCAAGCTGACATCAGGCACCTGGGTAGGTGACTTTACTTACCCCTGGAAACAGGCCATCCTTTGTGCCCAACTCCCTTTGCCAAACACCCGGCCTCGACCACCTACAATCCCGAACGGAACAGGATTTCTTCCAGATGCAAGCATCCACAAACTTGAAGCCTGGCTTCCCTTAGAGGGCCAAAGGCCTCCTACAAACTGACATCAGGCACCTGGGCAGTTGACTTTACTTACCCCTGGAAACAGGTTATCCTTTGTGCCCAACTCCCTCTGTCGGGCACCCGGCCTCGGACACTTACAATACCGAATGGTACAGGATTTCTTCCAGATGCAAGCTGCCACAAACTGGAAGCCTCTCTTCCCTTGGAGGGCGAAAGGCCTCCTACAAACTGACATCAGGCACCTGGGCAGCTGACTTTACTTACCCCTGGAAACAGGCCATCCTTTGTGCCCAACTCCCTCTGCCGGGCACCCGGCCTCGACAACCTACAATCCAGAAAGAAACAGGATTTCTTCCAGATGCAAGCTGCCACAAGCTGGAAGCCTTGCTTCCCTCAGAGGGCAAAGGCCTCCTACAAACTGACATCAGGCACCTGGGCAGCTGACTTTCCCTACCCCTGGAAACAGGCCATCCTTTGTGCCCAACTCCCTCTGCCGGGCACCCGGCCTCGGCCACCTACAATCCCGAACGGAACAGGATTACTTCCAGATGCAAGCTGCCACAAGCTGGAAGCCTGGCTTCCCTTGGAGGGCCAAAGGACTCCTACAAACTGACATCAGGCACCTGAGCAGGTGACTTTACCTACCCCTGGAAACAGGCCATCCTTTGTGCCCAATTCCCTCTGCCAGGCACCCCGCCTCGGCAAACTTCAATCCCGAACGAATCAGGATTTCTTCCAGATGCAAGCTGCCACAAGCTGGATGCCTTGCTTCTTTAGGAGGGCCAAAGGCCTCCTACAAACTGGCATCAGGCACCTGGGCAGGTGACTTTAACTACCCCTGGAAACAAGCCATCATTTGTGCCCAACTCCCTCTGCTGGATACCAGGCCTCCGCCAGATACAATCCCGAATGAAACAGGATTTCTTCCAGATGCAAGCTGCCACAAGCTGGAAGCCTGGCTTCTGTTGGACGGCCAAATGCCTCCTACAAACTGACATCCGGCACCTGGGCAGGTGACTTTACCTACCCCTGGAAACAGGCCATCCTTTGTGCCCAACTCCCTCTGCCGGGCACCCGACCCCGTCCACCTACAATCCCGAACGGAACAAGATTTCTTCCAGATGCAAGCTGCCACAAGCTGGAAGCCTGGCTTCCGTTGGACGGCCAAAGGCCTCCTACAAACTGACATCAGGCACCTGGGCAGGTGATTTTACCTACCCCTGGAAACAGGCCATCCTTTGAGCCCAACTCCTTCTGCCGGGCACCCGGCCTCGGCCACCTACAATCCCGAACGAAACAGGATTTCTTCCAGATGCAAGCTGCCACGAGCTGGAAGCCTTTCTTTCCAGGGAGAGCCAAAGGCCTCCTACAAACTGACATCAGGCACCTGGGCAGGTGACTTTACCTACCCCTGGAAACAGGCCATCCTTTGTGCCCAATTCCCTCTGCCGGGCACCCCTCCTCGGCAAACTTATATCCCGAACGAATCAGGATTACTTCCAGATGCAAGCTGCCACAACCTGGAAGCCTTGCTTCCCTCAGAGGGCAAAGGCCTCCGACAAACTGACATCAGGCACCCGGGCAGGTGACTTTACCTACCCCTGGAAACAGGCCATCCTTTGTGCCCAACTCCCTCTGCCGGGCACCCGGCCTCGGTCACCTACAATCCCGAACGAAACAGGATTTCTTCCAGATGCAAGCTGCCACAAACTGGATGCCTTTCTTCCCTGGGTGAGCCAAAAGCCTCCTACAAACTGACATCAGGCACCTGGGCAAGTGACTTTACTTACCCCTGGAAACAGGCCATCATTTGTGCCTAACTCCCTCTGCCGAGCACCAGGCCTCGGCAACCTACAATCACGAACGGAAGAGGATTTCTTCCAGATGCAAGCTGCCACAAGCTGGAAGCCTGGCTTCTTTTGGACGGCAAAAGGCCTCCTACAAACTGACATCAGGCACCTGGGAAGGTGACTTTACTTACCCATGGAAACAGGCCATCCTTTGTGCCCAACTCCCTCTGCCGGGCACCCGACCTCGGCCACCTACAATCCCGAACGAAACAAGATTGCTTCCAGATGCAAGCTGCCACAAGCTGGATGCCTTGTTTCCCTTGGAGGGCCAAAGGCCTCCTACAAACTGACATCAGGCATTTGGGTAACTGACTTTGCTTACCCCTGGAAACAGGCCTTCCTTTGTGCCCAACTCCCTCTGCCAGGAAAAAGCCCTCGGCCACCTACAATCCGCAATGGAACAAGATTTCTTCCAGATGCAAGCTGCCACAAGCTGGAAGCCTGGCTTCCCTGGGAGGGCCAAAGGCCTCCTGCAAACTGACATCAGGAACCTGGGCAGTTGACTTTACTTACCCCTGGAAACAGGCCATCCTTGGTGCCCAACTCCCTCTGCCGGGCACCCCGCCTCGGCCACTTACAATACCGAATGGTACAGGATTTCTTCCAGATGCAAGCTGCCACAAGCTGGATGCCTTGCTTCCCTCGGAGGGCCAAAGGCCTCCTACAAAGTGACATCAGGCACCTGGGCAGCTGACTTTACCTACCCCTGGAAACAGGCCATCCTTTGTGCCCAACTCCCTCTGCCAGGCACCCAACCTCGGCGACCTACAATCCCGAACGGAACAGGATTTCTTCCAGATGCAAGCTGCCACAAACTGGAATCCTGGCTTCCCTTAGGGGGCCAAAGGCCTCCTACAAATTGACATCAGGCACCTGGGCAGGTGACTTTACTTACCCCTGGAAACAGGCCATCTTTTGTGCCCAACTCCCTCTGGTGGGCACCCGACCTCGGCCACCTACAATCCCGAACGAAAGAGGATTACATCCAGATGCATGCTGCAACAAGCTGGAAGCCTGGCGTCCCTTGGTGGGCCAAAGGCCTCGTACAAACTGACATCAGGCACCTGGGCAGCTGACTTTACCTAGCCCTGGAAACAAGCCATCCTTTGTGCCCAACACCCTCTGCCGGGCACCCCGCCTCAGCCACCTACAATCCCAAAAGAAACAGGATTTTCTTCCAGATGCAAGCTGCCACAAACTGGAAGCCTGGCTTCCCTTGGAAAGCCAAAGGTCCCTGCAAACTGACATCAGGCACCTGGGCAGGTGACTTTACTTATACCTGGAAACAGGCCATCCTTTGTGCCCAACTCCCTCTGCCTGGCACTCCGCCTCGGCCACTTACAAAACCGAAGGGTACAGGATTTCTTCCAGATGCAAGCTGCCACAAGCTGGGAGCCTGGCATCCCTTGGAGCGCCAAAGGCCTCCTACAAACTGACATCAGGCACCTGGGCAGCTGACTTTACCTACCCCTGGAAACAGGCCATCCTTTGTGCCCAACGCCCTCTGCCAGGCACCCCGCCTCAGCTACCTACAATGCAAACGGAACAGGATTTCTTCCAGATGCAAGCTGCCAAAAACTGGAAGGCTGGCTTCCCTTGGAAAGCCAAAGGCCTCCTGCAAACTGACATCAGGCACCTGGGCAGTTGACTTTACTTACCCCTGGAAACAGGTTATCCTTTGTGCCCAACTCCCTCTGCCGGGCACCCAGCCTCGGACACTTACAATACCGAATGGTACAAGATTTCTTCCAGATGCAAGCTGCCACAAGCTGGAAGCCTTTCTTCCCATGGAGGGACAAAGGCCTCCTAAAAACTGACATCAGGCACCTAGGCAGGTGACTTTACCTACCCCTGCAAACAGGCCATCCTTTGTGCCCAAGTCCCTCTGCCGGGCACCCGACCTCAGCCACCTACAATCCTGAACGGAACAAGATTTCTTCCAGATGCAAGCTGCCACAAGCTGGCAGCCTGGCTTCCCCTGGAGGGCCAAAGGCCTCCTGCAAACTGACATCAGGAACCTGGGCAGATGACTTTACTTACCCCTGGAAACAGGCCATCCTTGGTGCCCAACTCCCTCTGCCGGGCACGCCGCCTCGGCCACTTACAATTCCGAACGAAACAGGATTACTTCCAGATGCAAGCTGCCACAAACTGGAAGCCTGGCTTCCCTTGGAGGGCCAAAAGCCTCATACAAATTGATATCAGGCACCTGGGCAACTGACTTTACTTACACCTGGAAAAAGGCCATCCTTTGTGCCCAACTCCCTCTGCCAGGAAAAAGGCCTCGGCCACCTACAATCCCCAACGGAACAAGATTTCTTCCAGACGCAAGCTGCCACAAGCTGGCAGCCTGGCTTCCCCTGGTGGGCCAAAGGCCTCCTGCAAACTGACATCAGGAACCTGGGCAGTTGACTTTACTTACCCCTGGAAACAGGCCATCCTTTGTGCCCAACTCCCTCTGCCAGGCACCCAAACTCGGCGACCTACAATCCCGAACAGAACAGGATTTCTTCCAGATGCAAGCTGCCACAAACTGGAATCCAGGCTTCCCTTAGGGGGCCAAAGGCCTCCTACAAACTGACATCAGGCACCTGGGCAGCTGACTTTACCTACCCCTGGAAAAAGGCCATCCTTTGTGCCCAACAACCTCTGCCGGGCACCCCGCCTCAGCCACCTACAATCCCAAAAGAAACAGGATTTTCTTCCAGATGCAAGCTGCCACAAACTGGAAGCCTGGCTTCCCTTGGAAAGCCAAAGGTCCCTGCAAACTGACATCACGCACCTGGGCAGGTGACTTTACTTAGCCCTGGAAACAGGCCATCCTTTGTGCCCAACTCCCTCTGCCGGGCACTCCGCCTCGGCCACTTACAAAAGCGAAGGGTACAGGATTTCTTCCAGATGCAAGCTGCCACAAGCTGGGAGCCTGGCATCCCTTGGAGCGCCAAAGGCCTCCTACAAACTGACATCAGGCACCTGGGCAGCTGACTTTACCTACCCCTGGAAACAGGCCATCCTTTGTGCCCAACTCCCTCTTCCGGGCAAAAGGCCTCGACCACCTACAATCCCGAACGGAACAGGATTTCTTCCAGATGCAAGCTGCCACAAGCTGGAAGCCTGGCTTCCCTTAGAAGGCCAAAGGCCTCCTACAAACTGACATCAGGCACCTGGGCAGGTGACTTTACCTACCCCTGGACACAGGCCATCCTTTGTGCCCAACTCCCTTTGCCAGGCACCCGGCCTCCGCCACCTCCAATCCCGTACAGAACAGCATTTCTTCCAGATGCAAGCTCCAAAAACTGGAAGCCTGGCTTCCTGTGCAGGGCCAAAGGCCTCCTACAAACTGACATCAGGCACCTGGGAAGGTGACTTTACCTACCCCTGGAAACAGGCCATCCTTTGTGCCCAACTCCCTCTGCCGGGCACCCCTCCTCGGCAAACTTATATCCCGAACGAATCAGGATTACTTCCAGATGCAAGCTGCCACAACCTGGAAGCCTTGCTTCCCTCAGAGGGCAAAAACCTCCGACAAACTGACATCAGGCACCTGGGCAGGTGACTTTACCTACCCCTGGAAACAGGCCATCCTTTGTGCCCAACTCCCTCTGCCGGGCACCCAGCCTCGGTCACCTACAATCCCGAACGAAACAGGATTACTTCCAGATGCAAGCTGCCACAAGCTGAGACCCAGGCTTTCCTGGGAGGGCCAAAGGCCTCCTACAAACTGACATCAGGCACCTGGGCAACTGACTTTACCTACCCCTGGAAACAGGCCATCCTTTGTGCCCAACTCCCACTGCGGGACACTAGGCCTCAACCACCTACAATCCCGAACGGAACAGGATTTCTTCCAGATGCAAGCTGCCACAAGCTGGAAGCCTGGCTTCCCTTTGAGGGCCAAAGGCCTCCTACAAACTGACATCAGGCACCTTGGAAGCAGACCTTACATACCCTTGGAAACAGGCCATCCTTTGTGCCCAACTCCCTCTGCCGGGCACCCAACCTCTGCCACCTACAATCCCGAACGAATCAGGATTTCTTCCAGATGCAAGCTGCCACAAGCTGGATGCCTTGCTTCTCTCGGAGGGCCAAAGGCCTCCTACAAACTGACATCAGGCACCTGGACAGGTGACTTTACCTACCGTTGGAAACAGGCCATCCTTTCTGCCCAACTCCCTCTGCCGGGCACCTCGCCTCAGCCACCTACAATCCCAAACGGAACAAGATTTCTTCCAGATGCAAGCTGCCACAAACTGGCAGCCTGGCTTCCCTTGGAAAGCCAAAGGCCTCCTGCAAGCTGACATCAGGCACCTGGGTAGGTGACTTTACTTACCCCTGGAAACAGGCCATCCTTTGTGCCCAACTCCCTTTGCCAAACACCCAGCCTCGACCACCTACAATCCCGAACCGAACAGGATTTCTTCCAGATGCAAGCATCCACAAACTTGAAGCCTGGCTTCCCTGGGAGGGCCAAAGGCCTCCTGCAAACTGACATCAGGCACCTGGGCAGTTGACTTTACTTACCCCTGGAAAAAGGTTATCCTTTGTGCCCAACTCCCTCTGCCGGGCACCCAGCCTCGGTCACCTACAATCCCGAACGAAACAGGATTACTTCCAGATGCAAGCTGCCACAAGCTGAGACCCAGGCTTTCCTGGGAGGGCGAAAGGCCTCCTGCAAACTGACATCAGGCACCTGGGCAGCTGACTTTACTTACCCCTGCAAACAAGCCATCCTTTGTGCCCAACTCCTTCTGCCGGGCACCGCGCCACGGCCACCTACAATCCTGAATGAATCAGGATTTCTTCCAGATGCAAGCTGCCACAAGCTGGAAGCCTGGCTTCCCTTGGAGGGCCAAAGGCCTCCTACAAACTGACATCAGGCACCTGGGCAACTGACTTTACCTACCCCTGGAAACAGGCCATCCTTTGTGCCCAACTCCCACTGCGGGACACCAGGCCTCAACCACCTACAATCCCGAACGGAACAGGATTTCTTCCAGATGCAAGCTGCCACAAGCTGGAAGCCTGGCTTCCCTTGGAGGGCCAAAGGCCTCCTACAAACTGACATCAGGCACCTTGGAAGCAGACCTTACATACCCCTGGAAACAGGCCATCCTTTGTGCCCAACTCCCTCTGCCGGGCACCCAACCTCTGCCACCTACAATCCCGAACGAATCAGGATTTCTTCCAGATGCAAGCTGCCACAAGCTGGATGCCTTGCTTCTCTCGGAGGGCCAAAGGCCTCCTACAAACTGACATCAGGCACCTGGACAGGTGACTTTACCTACCGTTGGAAACAGGCCATCCTTTCTGCCCAACTCCCTCTGCCGGGCACCTCGCCTCAGCCACCTACAATCCCAAACGGAACAAGATTTCTTCCAGATGCAAGCTTCCACAAACTGGAAGCCTGGCTTCCCTTGGAAAGCCAAAGGCCTCCTGCAAGCTGACATCAGGCACCTGGGTAGGTGACTTTACTTACCCCTGGAAACAGGCCATCCTTTGTGCCCAACTCCCTTTGCCAAACACCCAGCCTCGACCACCTACAATCCCGAACGGAACAGGATTTCTTCCTGATGCAAGCATCCACAAACTTGAAGCCTGGCTTCCCTGGGAGGGCCAAAGGCCTCCTGCAAACTGACATCAGGCACCTGGGCAGTTGACTTTACTTACCCCTGGAAACAGGTTATCCTTTGTGCCCAACTCCCTCTGCCGGGCACCCGGCCTCGGCCACCTACAATCCCGAACGAAACAAGATTGCTTCCAGATGCATGCTGCCACAAGCTGGAAGCCTTTCTTTCCAGGGAGAGCCAAAGGCCTCCTACAAACTGACATCAGGCACCTGGACAGGTGACTTTACCTACCCCTGGAAACAGGCCATCCTTTGTGCCCAATTCCCTCTGCCGGGCACCCCTCCTCGGCAAACTTATATCCCGAACGAATCAGGATTACTTCCAGATGCAAGCTGCCACAACCTGGAAGCCTTGCTTCCCTCAGAGGGCAAAGGCCTCCGACAAACTGACATCAGGCACCTGGGCAGGTGACTTTACCTACCCCTGGAAACAGGCCATCCTTTGTGCCCAACTCCCTCTGCCGGGCACCCGGCCTCGGCCACCTACAATCCCGAACGAAACAGGATTACTTCCAGATGCAAGCTGCCACAAGCAGGAAGCCTGGCTTCCCTGGGAGGGCCAAAGGCCTCCTACAAACTGACATCAGTCACCTGGGCAGGTGACTTTACCTACCCCTGGAAACAGGCCATCCTTTGTGCCCAACTCCCTCTGCCGGGCACCCGACCTCGGCCACCTACAATCCCGAACGAAACAAGATTGCTTCCAGATGCAAGCTGCCACAAGCTGGATGCCTTGTTTCCCCTGGAGGGCCAAAGGCCTCCTACAAACTGACATCAGGCATTTGGGTAACTGACTTTGCTTACCCCTGGAAACAGGCCTTCCTTTGTGCCCAACTCCCTCTGCCAGGAAAAAGGCCTCGGCCACCTACAATCCCCAATGGAACAAGATTTCTTCCAGATGCAAGCTGCCACAAGCTGGAAGCCTGGCTTCCCTGGGAGGGCCAAAGGCCTCCTACAAACTGACATCAGGCACCTGGGCAGCTGACTTTACCTAACCCTGGAAACAGGCCATCCTTTGTGCCCAACTCCCTTTGCCAAACACCCGGCCTCGACCACCTACAATCCCAAACGGAACAAGATTTCTTCCAGATGCAAGCTGCCACAGGCTGGCAGCCTGGCTTCCCCTGGAGGGCCAAAGGCCTCCTACAAACTGACATCAGGAACCTGGGCAGTTGACTTTACTTACCTCTGGAAACAGGCCATCCTTGGTGCCCAACTCCCTCTGCCGGGCACCCCGCCTCGGCCACTTACAATAAAGAAGGGTACAGGATTTCTTCCAGATGCAAGCTGCCACAAGCTGGATGCCTTGCTTCCCTCGGAGGGCCAAAGGCCTCCTACAAACTGACATCAGGCCCCTGGGCAGCTGACTTTACCTACCCCTGGAAACAGGCCATCCTTTGTGCCCAACTCCCTCTTCCGGGCAAAAGGCCTCGACCACCTACAATCCCGAACGGAACAGGATTTCTTCCAGATGCAAGCTGCCACAAGCTGGAAGCCTGGCTTCCCATGGAGGGCCAAAGGCCTCCTACAAATTGACATCAGGCACCTGGGCAGGTGACTTTACCTACCCCTGGACACAGGCCATCCTTTGTGCCCAACTCCCTTTGCCAGGCACCCGGCCTCCGCCACCTACAATCCCGTACAGAACAGCATTTCTTCCAGATGCAAGCTCCAAAAACTGGAAGCCTGGCTTCCCGTGCAGGGCCAAAGGCCTCCTACAGACTGACTACAGGCACCTGGGCAGGTGACTTTACCTACCCCTGGAAACAGGCCATCCTTTGTGCCCAACTCCCTCTGCCGGGCACCCGGCCTCGGCCACCTACAATCCCGAACGAAACAGGATTACTTCCAGATGCAAGCTGCCACAAGCAGGAAGCCTGGCTTCCCTGGGAGGGCCAAAGGCCTCCTACAAACTGACATCAGTCACCTGGGCAGGTGACTTTACCTACCCCTGGAAACAGGCCATCCTTTGTGCCCAACTCCCTCTGCCGGGCACCCGGCCTCGGCCACCTACAATCCGGATCGAAACAGGATTACTTCCAGATGCAAGCTGCCACAAGCTGAGACCCAGGCTTCACTGGGAGGGCGAAAGGCCTCCTAAAAACTGACATCAGGCACCTGGGCAGCTGACTTTACTTACCCCTGGAAACAGGCCATCCTTTGTGCCCAACTCCCTCTGCCGGGCACCGCGCCACGGCCACCTACAATCCTGAAAGAATCAGGATTTCTTCCAGATGCAAGCTGCCACAAGCTGGAAGCTTGGCTTCCCTTGGAGGGCCAAAGGCCTCCTACAAACTGACATCAGGCACCTGGACAGGTGACTTTACCTACCCTTGGAAACAGGCCATCATTTCTGCCCAACTCCCTCTGCCGGGCACCTCGCCTCAGCCACCTACAATCCCAAACGGAACAAGATTTCTTCCAGATGCAAGCTGCCACAAACTGGAAGCCTGGCTTCCCTTGGAAAGCCAAAGGCCTCCTGCAAGCTGACATCAGGCACCTGGGTAGGTGACTTTACTTACCCCTGGAAACAGGCCATCCTTTGTGCCCAACTCCCTTTGCCAAACACCCGGCCTCGACCACCTACAATCCCGAACGGAACAGGATTTCTTCCAGATGCAAGCATCCACAAACTTGAAGCCTGGCTTCCCTTAGAGGGCCAAAGGCCTCCTACAAACTGACATCAGGCACCTGGGCAGTTGACTTTACTTACCCCTGGAAACAGGTTATCCTTTGTGCCCAACTCCCTCTGTCGGGCACCCGGCCTCGGACACTTACAATACCGAATGGTACAGGATTTCTTCCAGATGCAAGCTGCCACAAACTGGAAGCCTCTCTTCCCTTGGAGGGCGAAAGGCCTCCTACAAACTGACATCAGGCACCTGGGCAGCTGACTTTACTTACCCCTGGAAACAGGCCATCCTTTGTGCCCAACTCCCTCTGCCGGGCACCCGGCCTCGACAACCTACAATCCAGAAAGAAACAGGATTTCTTCCAGATGCAAGCTGCCACAAGCTGGAAGCCTTGCTTCCCTGGGAGGGCCAAAGGCCTCCTACAAACTGACATCAGGCACCTGGGCAGCTGACTTTCCCTACCCCTGGAAACAGGCCATCCTTTGTGCCCAACTCCCTCTGCCGGGCACCCGGCCTCGGCCACCTACAATCCCGAACGGAACAGGATTACTTCCAGATGCAAGCTGCCACAAGCTGGAAGCCTGGCTTCCCTTGGAGGGCCAAAGGACTCCTACAAACTGACATCAGGCACCTGAGCAGGTGACTTTACCTACCCCTGGAAACAGGCCATCCTTTGTGCCCAATTCCCTCTGCCAGGCACCCCGCCTCGGCAAACTTCAATCCCGAACGAATCAGGATTTCTTCCAGATGCAAGCTGCCACAAGCTGGATGCCTTGCTTCTTTAGGAGGGCCAAAGGCCTCCTACAAACTGGCATCAGGCACCTGGGCAGGTGACTTTAACTACCCCTGGAAACAAGCCATCATTTGTGCCCAACTCCCTCTGCTGGATACCAGGCCTCCGCCAGATACAATCCCGAATGAAACAGGATTTCTTCCAGATGCAAGCTGCCACAAGCTGGAAGCCTGGCTTCTGTTGGACGGCCAAATGCCTCCTACAAACTGACATCCGGCACCTGGGCAGGTGACTTTACCTACCCCTGGAAACAGGCCATCCTTTGTGCCCAACTCCCTCTGCCGGGCACCCGACCCCGTCCACCTACAATCCCGAACGGAACAAGATTTCTTCCAGATGCAAGCTGCCACAAGCTGGAAGCCTGGCTTCCGTTGGACGGCCAAAGGCCTCCTACAAACTGACATCAGGCACCTGGGCAGGTGATTTTACCTACCCCTGGAAACAGGCCATCCTTTGAGCCCAACTCCTTCTGCCGGGCACCCGGCCTCGGCCACCTACAATCCCGAACGAAACAGGATTTCTTCCAGATGCAAGCTGCCACGAGCTGGAAGCCTTTCTTTCCAGGGAGAGCCAAAGGCCTCCTACAAACTGACATCAGGCACCTGGGCAGGTGACTTTACCTACCCCTGGAAACAGGCCATCCTTTGTGCCCAATTCCCTCTGCCGGGCACCCCTCCTCGGCAAACTTATATCCCGAACGAATCAGGATTACTTCCAGATGCAAGCTGCCACAACCTGGAAGCCTTGCTTCCCTCAGAGGGCAAAGGCCTCCGACAAACTGACATCAGGCACCCGGGCAGGTGACTTTACCTACCCCTGGAAACAGGCCATCCTTTGTGCCCAACTCCCTCTGCCGGGCACCCGGCCTCGGTCACCTACAATCCCGAACGAAACAGGATTTCTTCCAGATGCAAGCTGCCACAAACTGGATGCCTTTCTTCCCTGGGTGAGCCAAAAGCCTCCTACAAACTGACATCAGGCACCTGGGCAAGTGACTTTACTTACCCCTGGAAACAGGCCATCATTTGTGCCTAACTCCCTCTGCCGAGCACCAGGCCTCGGCAACCTACAATCACGAACGGAAGAGGATTTCTTCCAGATGCAAGCTGCCACAAGCTGGAAGCCTGGCTTCTTTTGGACGGCAAAAGGCCTCCTACAAACTGACATCAGGCACCTGGGAAGGTGACTTTACTTACCCATGGAAACAGGCCATCCTTTGTGCCCAACTCCCTCTGCCGGGCACCCGACCTCGGCCACCTACAATCCCGAACGAAACAAGATTGCTTCCAGATGCAAGCTGCCACAAGCTGGATGCCTTGTTTCCCTTGGAGGGCCAAAGGCCTCCTACAAACTGACATCAGGCATTTGGGTAACTGACTTTGCTTACCCCTGGAAACAGGCCATCCTTTGTGCCCAACTCCCTCTGCCAGGAAAAAGCCCTCGGCCACCTACAATCCGCAATGGAACAAGATTTCTTCCAGATGCAAGCTGCCACAAGCTGGAAGCCTGGCTTCCCTGGGAGGGCCAAAGGCCTCCTGCACACTGACATCAGGCACCTGGGCAGTTGACTTTACCTGCCCCTGGAAACAGGCCATCCTTTGTGCCCAACTCCCTTTGCCAAACACCCGGCCTCGACCACCTACAATCCCGAACCGAACAGGATTTCTTCCAGATGCAAGCATCCACAAACTGGAAGCCTGGCTTCCCTTAGAGGGCCAAAGGCCTCCTGCAAACTGACATCAGGCACCTGGGCAGTTGACTTTACTTACCCCTGGAAACAGGCCATCCTTTGTGCCCAACTCCCTCTGCCGGGCACCAGACCTCGGCCACCTACAATCCCGATCGGATCAGGATTTCTTCCAGATGCAAGCTGCCACAAGCAGGAAGCCTGCTTCCCTTGGAGGGCCAAAGGCCTCCTGCAAACTGACATCAGGCACCTGGGCAGGTGACTTTACTTACCCCTCGAAACAGGCCATCCTTTGTGCCCAACTCCCTCTGCCAGGCAAAAGGCCTCAGCCACCTACAATCCCGAACGGAATGAGATTTCTCCCAGATGCAAGCTGCCACAAGCTGGAAGCCTGGCTTCCCTGGGAGGGCCAAAGGCCTCCTACAAACTGACATCAGGCACCGTAGCAGGTGACTTTACCTACCCCTGGAAACAGGCCATAATTTGTGCCCAACTCCCTCTGCCGGGCACCCGACCTCGGCCACCTACAATCCCGAACGTATCAGGATTTCTTCCAGATGCAAGCTGCCACAAACTGGGAGCCTGGCTTCCCTTAGAGGGCCAAAGGCCTCCTGCAAACTGACATCAGGCACCTGGGCAGTTGACTTTACTTACCCCTGGAAACAGGTTATCCTTTGTGCCCAACTCCCTCTGCCGGGCACCCAGCCTCGGACACTTACAATACCGAATGGTACAAGATTTCTTCCAGATGCAAGCTGCCACAAGCTGGAAGCCTTTCTTCCCATGGAGGGACAAAGGCCTCCTAAAAACTGACATCAGGCACCTAGGCAGGTGACTTTACCTACCCCTGCAAACAGGCCATCCTTTGTGCCCAAGTCCCTCTGCCGGGCACCCGACCTCGGCCACCTACAATCCCGAACGGAACAAGATTTCTTCCAGATGCAAGCTGCCACAAGCTGGAAGCCTTTCTTCCCATGGAGGGACAAAGGCCTCCTAAAAACTGACATCAGGCACCTAGGCAGTTGACTTTACTTACCCCTGGAAACAGGTTATCCTTTGTGCCCAACTCCCTCTGTCGGGCACCCGGCCTCGGACACTTACAATACCGAATGGTACAGGATTTCTTCCAGATGCAAGCTGCCACAAACTGGAAGCCTCTCTTCCCTTGGAGGGCGAAAGGCCTCCTACAAACTGACATCAGGCACCTGGGCAGCTGACTTTACTTACCCCTGGAAACAGGCCATCCTTTGTGCCCAACTCCCTCTGCCGGGCACCCGGCCTCGACAACCTACAATCCAGAAAGAAACAGGATTTCTTCCAGATGCAAGCTGCCACAAGCTGGAAGCCTTGCTTCCCTGGGAGGGCCAAAGGCCTCCTACAAACTGACATCAGGCACCTGGGCAGCTGACTTTCCCTACCCCTGGAAACAGGCCATCCTTTGTGCCCAACTCCCTCTGCCGGGCACCCGGCCTCGGCCACCTACAATCCCGAACGGAACAGGATTACTTCCAGATGCAAGCTGCCACAAGCTGGAAGCCTGGCTTCCCTTGGAGGGCCAAAGGACTCCTACAAACTGACATCAGGCACCTGAGCAGGTGACTTTACCTACCCCTGGAAACAGGCCATCCTTTGTGCCCAATTCCCTCTGCCAGGCACCCCGCCTCGGCAAACTTCAATCCCGAACGAATCAGGATTTCTTCCAGATGCAAGCTGCCACAAGCTGGATGCCTTGCTTCTTTAGGAGGGCCAAAGGCCTCCTACAAACTGGCATCAGGCACCTGGGCAGGTGACTTTAACTACCCCTGGAAACAAGCCATCATTTGTGCCCAACTCCCTCTGCTGGATACCAGGCCTCCGCCAGATACAATCCCGAATGAAACAGGATTTCTTCCAGATGCAAGCTGCCACAAGCTGGAAGCCTGGCTTCTGTTGGACGGCCAAATGCCTCCTACAAACTGACATCCGGCACCTGGGCAGGTGACTTTACCTACCCCTGGAAACAGGCCATCCTTTGTGCCCAACTCCCTCTGCCGGGCACCCGACCCCGTCCACCTACAATCCCGAACGGAACAAGATTTCTTCCAGATGCAAGCTGCCACAAGCTGGAAGCCTGGCTTCCGTTGGACGGCCAAAGGCCTCCTACAAACTGACATCAGGCACCTGGGCAGGTGATTTTACCTACCCCTGGAAACAGGCCATCCTTTGAGCCCAACTCCTTCTGCCGGGCACCCGGCCTCGGCCACCTACAATCCCGAACGAAACAGGATTTCTTCCAGATGCAAGCTGCCACGAGCTGGAAGCCTTTCTTTCCAGGGAGAGCCAAAGGCCTCCTACAAACTGACATCAGGCACCTGGGCAGGTGACTTTACCTACCCCTGGAAACAGGCCATCCTTTGTGCCCAATTCCCTCTGCCGGGCACCCCTCCTCGGCAAACTTCAATCCCGAACGAATCAGGATTACTTCCAGATGCAAGCTGCCACAACCTGGAAGCCTTGCTTCCCTCAGAGGGCAAAGGCCTCCGACAAACTGACATCAGGCACCCGGGCAGGTGACTTTACCTACCCCTGGAAACAGGCCATCCTTTGTGCCCAACTCCCTCTGCCGGGCACCCGGCCTCGGTCACCTACAATCCCGAACGAAACAGGATTTCTTCCAGATGCAAGCTGCCACAAACTGGATGCCTTTCTTCCCTGGGTGAGCCAAAAGCCTCCTACAAACTGACATCAGGCACCTGGGCAAGTGACTTTACTTACCCCTGGAAACAGGCCATCATTTGTGCCTAACTCCCTCTGCCGAGCACCAGGCCTCGGCAACCTACAATCACGAACGGAAGAGGATTTCTTCCAGATGCAAGCTGCCACAAGCTGGAAGCCTGGCTTCTTTTGGACGGCAAAAGGCCTCCTACAAACTGACATCAGGCACCTGGGAAGGTGACTTTACTTACCCATGGAAACAGGCCATCCTTTGTGCCCAACTCCCTCTGCCGGGCACCCGACCTCGGCCACCTACAATCCCGAACGAAACAAGATTGCTTCCAGATGCAAGCTGCCACAAGCTGGATGCCTTGTTTCCCTTGGAGGGCCAAAGGCCTCCTACAAACTGACATCAGGCATTTGGGTAACTGACTTTGCTTACCCCTGGAAACAGGCCATCCTTTGTGCCCAACTCCCTCTGCCAGGAAAAAGCCCTCGGCCACCTACAATCCGCAATGGAACAAGATTTCTTCCAGATGCAAGCTGCCACAAGCTGGAAGCCTGGCTTCCCTGGGAGGGCCAAAGGCCTCCTGCACACTGACATCAGGCACCTGGGCAGTTGACTTTACCTGCCCCTGGAAACAGGCCATCCTTTGTGCCCAACTCCCTTTGCCAAACACCCGGCCTCGACCACCTACAATCCCGAACCGAACAGGATTTCTTCCAGATGCAAGCATCCACAAACTGGAAGCCTGGCTTCCCTTAGAGGGCCAAAGGCCTCCTGCAAACTGACATCAGGCACCTGGGCAGTTGACTTTACTTACCCCTGGAAACAGGCCATCCTTTGTGCCCAACTCCCTCTGCCGGGCACCAGACCTCGGCCACCTACAATCCCGATCGGATCAGGATTTCTTCCAGATGCAAGCTGCCACAAGCAGGAAGCCTGCTTCCCTTGGAGGGCCAAAGGCCTCCTGCAAACTGACATCAGGCACCTGGGCAGGTGACTTTACTTACCCCTCGAAACAGGCCATCCTTTGTGCCCAACTCCCTCTGCCAGGCAAAAGGCCTCAGCCACCTACAATCCCGAACGGAATGAGATTTCTCCCAGATGCAAGCTGCCACAAGCTGGAAGCCTGGCTTCCCTGGGAGGGCCAAAGGCCTCCTACAAACTGACATCAGGCACCGTAGCAGGTGACTTTACCTACCCCTGCAAACAGGCCATAATTTGTGCCCAACTCCCTCTGCCGGGCACCCGACCTCGGCCACCTACAATCCCGAACGTATCAGGATTTCTTCCAGATGCAAGCTGCCACAAACTGGGAGCCTGGCTTCCCTTAGAGGGCCAAAGGCCTCCTGCAAACTGACATCAGGCACCTGGGCAGTTGACTTTACTTACCCCTGGAAACAGGTTATCCTTTGTGCCCAACTCCCTCTGCCGGGCACCCAGCCTCGGACACTTACAATACCGAATGGTACAAGATTTCTTCCAGATGCAAGCTGCCACAAGCTGGAAGCCTTTCTTCCCATGGAGGGACAAAGGCCTCCTAAAAACTGACATCAGGCACCTAGGCAGGTGACTTTACCTACCCCTGCAAACAGGCCATCCTTTGTGCCCAAGTCCCTCTGCCGGGCACCCGACCTCGGCCACCTACAATCCCGAACGGAACAAGATTTCTTCCAGATGCAAGCTGCCACAAGCTGGATGCCTTGCTTCTCTCGGAGGGCCAAAAGCCTCCTACAAATTGATATCAGGCACCTGGGCAACTGACTTTACTTACACCTGGAAAAAGGCCATTCTTTGTGCCCAACTCCCTCTGCCAGGAAAAAGGCCTCGGCCACCTACAATCCCCAACGGAACAAGATTTCTTCCAGATGCAAGCTGCCACAAGCTGGCAGCCTGGCTTCCCCTGGAGGGCCAAAGGCCTCCTGCAAACTGACATCAGGCACCTGGGCAGGTGACTTTACCTACCCCTGGAAACAGGCCATCCTTTGTGCCCAATTCCCTCTGCCGGCCACCCCTCCTCGGCAAACTTCAATCCCGAACGAATCAGGATTACTTCCAGATGCAAGCTGCCACAACCTGGAAGCCTTGCTTCCCTCAGAGGGCAAAGGCCTCCGACAAACTGACATCAGGCACCTGGGCAGGTGACTTTACCTACCCCTGGAAACAGGCCATCCTTTGTGCCCAACTCCCTCTGCCGGGCACCCGGCCTCGGTCACCTACAATCCCGAACGAAACAGGATTTCTTCCAGATGCAAGCTGCCACAAACTGGATGCCTTTCTTCCCTGGGTGAGCCAAAAGCCTCCTACAAACTGACATCAGGCACCTGGGCAAGTGACTTTACTTACACCTGGAAACATGCCATCATTTGTGCCTAACTCCCTCTGCCGAGCACCAGGCCTCGGCAACCTACAATCACGAACGGAAGAGGATTTCTTCCAGATGCAAGCTGCCACAAGCTGGAAGCCTGGCTTCTTTTGGACGGCTAAAGGCCTCCTACAAACTGACATCAGGCACCTGGGCAGGTGACTTTACTTACCCATGGAAACAGGCCATCCTTTGTGCCCAACTCCCTCTGCCGGGCACCCGACCTCGACCACCTACAATCCCGAACAAAACAAGATTGCTTCCAGATGCAAGCTGCCACAAGCTGGATGCCTTGTTTCCCTTGGAGGGCCAAAGGCGTCCTACAAACTGACATCAGGCATTTGGGTAACTGACTTTGCTTACCCCTGGAAACAGGCCTTCCTTTGTGCCCAACTCCCTCTGCCAGGAAAAAGCCCTCGGCCACCTACAATCCGCAATGGAACAAGATTTCTTCCAGATGCAAGCTGCCACAAGCTGGAAGCCTGGCTTCCCTGGGAGGGCCAAAGGCCTCCTGCAAACTGACATCAGGAACCTGGGCAGTTGACTTTACTTACCCCTGGAAACAGGCCATCCTTTGTGCCCAACTCCCTCTGCCAGGCACCCAACCTCGGCGACCTACAATCCCGAACGGAACAGGATTTCTTCCAGATGCAAGCTGCCACAAACTGGAATCCTGGCTTCCCTTAGGGGGCCAAAGGCCTCCTACAAATTGACATCAGGCACCTGGGCAGGTGACTTTACTTACCCCTGGAAACAGGCCATCCTTTGTGCCCAACACCCTCTGCCGGGCACCCCGCCTCAGCCACCTACAATCCCAAAAGAAACAGGATTTTCTTCCAGATGCATGCTGCCACAAACTGGAAGCCTGGCTTCCCTTGGAAAGCCAAAGGTCCCTGCAAACTGACATCAGGCACCTGGGCAGGTGACTTTACTTATACCTGGAAACAGGCCATCCTTTGTGCCCAACTCCCTCTGCCTGGCACTCCGCCTCGGCCACTTACAAAACCGAAGGGTACAGGATTTCTTCCAGATGCAAGCTGCCACAAGCTGGGAGCCTGGCTTCCCTTGGAGCGCCAAAGGCCTCCTACAAACTGACATCAGGCACCTGGGCAGCTGACTTTACCTACCCCTGGAAACAGGCCATCCTTTGTGCCCAACAACCTCTGCCGGGCACCCCGCCTCAGCCACCTACAATCCCAAAAGAAACAGGATTTTCTTCCAGATGCAAGCTGCCACAAACTGGAAGCCTGGCTTCCCTTGGAAAGCCAAAGGTCCCTGCAAACTGACATCACGCACCTGGGCAGGTGACTTTACTTAGCCCTGGAAACAGGCCATCCTTTGTGCCCAACTCCCTCTGCCGGGCACTCCGCCTCGGCCACTTACAAAAGCGAAGGGTACAGGATTTCTTCCAGATGCAAGCTGCCACAAGCTGGGAGCCTGGCATCCCTTGGAGCGCCAAAGGCCTCCTACAAACTGACATCAGGCACCTGGGCAGCTGACTTTACCTACCCCTGGAAACAGGCCATCCTTTGTGCCCAACTCCCTCTTCCGGGCAAAAGGCCTCGACCACCTACAATCCCGAACGGAACAGGATTTCTTCCAGATGCAAGCTGCCACAAGCTGGAAGCCTGGCTTCCCTTAGAAGGCCAAAGGCCTCCTACAAACTGACATCAGGCACCTGGGCAGGTGACTTTACCTACCCCTGGACACAGGCCATCCTTTGTGCCCAACTCCCTTTGCCAGGCACCCGGCCTCCGCCACCTCCAATCCCGTACAGAACAGCATTTCTTCCAGATGCAAGCTCCAAAAACTGGAAGCCTGGCTTCCTGTGCAGGGCCAAAGGCCTCCTACAAACTGACATCAGGCACCTGGGAAGGTGACTTTACCTACCCCTGGAAACAGGCCATCCTTTGTGCCCAACTCCCTCTGCCGGGCACCCCTCCTCGGCAAACTTATATCCCGAACGAATCAGGATTACTTCCAGATGCAAGCTGCCACAACCTGGAAGCCTTGCTTCCCTCAGAGGGCAAAAACCTCCGACAAACTGACATCAGGCACCTGGGCAGGTGACTTTACCTACCCCTGGAAACAGGCCATCCTTTGTGCCCAACTCCCTCTGCCGGGCACCCAGCCTCGGTCACCTACAATCCCGAACGAAACAGGATTACTTCCAGATGCAAGCTGCCACAAGCTGAGACCCAGGCTTTCCTGGGAGGGCGAAAGGCCTCCTAAAAACTGACATCAGGAACCTGGGCAGCTGACTTTACTTACCCCTGCAAACAAGCCATCCTTTGTGCCCAACTCCTTCTGCCGGGCACCGCCCCACGGCCACCTACAATCCTGAAAGAATCAGGATTTCTTCCAGATGCAAGCTGCCACAAGCTGGAAGCCTGGCTTCCCTTTGAGGGCCAAAGGCCTCCTACAAACTGACATCAGGCACCTGGGCAACTGACTTTACCTACCCCTGGAAACAGGCCATCCTTTGTGCCCAACTCCCACTGCGGGACACCAGGCCTCAACCACCTACAATCCCGAACGGAACAGGATTTCTTCCAGATGCAAGCTGCCACAAGCTGGAAGCCTGGCTTCTTTTGGACGGCAAAAGGCCTCCTACAAACTGACATCAGGCACCTTGGAAGCAGACCTTACATACCCCTGGAAACAGGCCATCCTTGTGCCCAACTCCCTCTGCCGGGCACCCAACCTCTGCCACCTACAATCCCGAACGAATCAGGATTTCTTCCAGATGCAAGCTGCCACAAGCTGGATGCCTTGCTTCTCTCGGAGGGCCAAAGGCCTCCTACAAACTGACATCAGGCACCTGGACAGGTGACTTTACCTACCGTTGGAAACAGGCCATCCTTTCTGCCCAACTCCCTCTGCCGGGCACCTCGCCTCAGCCACCTACAATCCCAAACGGAACAAGATTTCTTCCAGATGCAAGCTGCCACAAACTGGAAGCCTGGCTTCCCTTGGAAAGCCAAAGGCCTCCTGCAAGCTGACATCAGGCACCTGGGTAGGTGACTTTACTTACCCCTGGAAACAGGCCATCCTTTGTGCCCAACTCCCTTTGCCAAACACCCGGCCTCGACCACCTACAATCCCGAACCGAACAGGATTTCTTCCAGATGCAAGCATCCACAAACTTGAAGCCTGGCTTCCCTGGGAGGGCCAAAGGCCTCCTGCAAACTGACATCAGGCACCTGGGCAGTTGACTTTACTTACCCCTGGAAACAGGTTATCCTTTGTGCCCAACTCCCTCTGCCGGGCACCCGGCCTCGGACACTTACAATACCGAATGGTACAGGATTTCTTCCAGATGCAAGCTGCCACAAACTGGAAGCCTCTCTTCCCTTGGAGGGCCAAAGCCCTCCTACAAACTGACATCAGGCACCTGGGCAGGTGACTTTACCTACCCCTGGAAACAGGCCATCCTTTGTGCCCAACTCCCTCTGCCGGGCACCCGGCCTCGGCCACCTACAATCCCGAACGAAACAAGATTGCTTCCAGATGCATGCTGCCACAAGCTGGAAGCCTTTCTTTCCAGGGAGAGCCAAAGGCCTCCTACAAACTGACATCAGGCACCTGGGCAGGTGACTTTACCTACCCCTGGAAACAGGCCATCCTTTGTGCCCAATTCCCTCTGCCGGGCACCCCTCCTCGGCAAACTTATATCCCGAACGAAACAGGATTACTTCCAGATGCAAGCTGCCACAAGCAGGAAGCCTGGCTTCCCTGGGAGGGCCAAAGGCCTCCTACAAACTGACATCAGTCACCTGGGCAGGTGACTTTACCTACCCCTGGAAACAGGCCATCCTTTGTGCCCAACTCCCTCTGCCGGGCACCCGACCTCGGCCACCTACAATCCCGAACGAAACAAGATTGCTTCCAGATGCAAGCTGCCACAAGCTGGATGCCTTGTTTCCCCTGGAGGGCCAAAGGCCTCCTACAAACTGACATCAGGCATTTGGGTAACTGACTTTGCTTACCACTGGAAACAGGCCTTCCTTTGTGCCCAACTCCCTCTGCCAGGAAAAAGGCCTCGGCCACCTACAATCCCCAATGGAACAAGATTTCTTCCAGATGCAAGCTGCCACAAGCTGGAAGCCTGGCTTCCCTGGGAGGGCCAAAGGCCTCCTACAAACTGACATCAGGCACCTGGGCAGCTGACTTTACCTACCCCTGGAAACAGGCCATCCTTTGTGCCCAACTCCCACTGCCGGACACCAGGCCTCGACCACCTACAATCCCGAACGGAACAGGATTTCTTCCAGATGCAAGCTGCCACAAGCTGGATGCCTTGCTTCTTTAGGAGGGCCAAAGGCCTCCTACAAACTGACATCAGGCACCTGGACAGGTGACTTTACCTACCCTTGGAAACAGGCCATCATTTCTGCCCAACTCCCTCTGCCGGGCACCTCGCCTCAGCCACCTACAATCCCGAACGGAACAAGATTTCTTCCAGATGCAAGCTGCCACAAACTGGAAGCCTGGCTTCCCTTGGAAAGCCAAAGGCCTCCTGCAAGCTGACATCAGGCACCTGGGTCGGTGACTTTACTTACCCCTGGAAACAGGCCATCCTTTGTGCCCAACTCCCTTTGCCAAACACCCGGCCTCGACCACCTACAATCCCGAACGGAACAGGATTTCTTCCAGATGCAAGCATCCACAAACTTGAAGCCTGGCTTCCCTTAGAGGGCCAAAGGCCTCCTACAAACTGACATCAGGCACCTGGGCAGTTGACTTTACTTACCCCTGGAAACAGGTTATCCTTTGTGCCCAACTCCCTCTGTCGGGCACCCGGCCTCGGACACTTACAATACCGAATGGTACAGGATTTCTTCCAGATGCAAGCTGCCACAAACTGGAAGCCTCTCTTCCCTTGGAGGGCGAAAGGCCTCCTACAAACTGACATCAGGCACCTGGGCAGCTGACTTTACTTACCCCTGGAAACAGGCCATCCTTTGTGCCCAACTCCCTCTGCCAGGAAAAAGGCCTCGGCCACCTACAATCCCCAACGGAACAAGATTTCTTCCAGATGCAAGCTGCCACAAGCTGGAAGCCTGGTTTCCCTGGGAGGGCCAAAGGCCTCCTACAAACTGACATCAGGCACCTGGGCAGGTGACTTTACCTACCCCTGGAACAGGCCATAATTTGTGCCCAACTTCCTCTGCCGGGCACCCGACCTCGGCCACCTACAATCCCGAACGAAAGAGGATTACTTCCAGATGCATGCTGCCACAAGCAGGAAGCCTGGCTTCCCTTGGAGTGCCAAAGGCCTCCTACAAACTGACATCAGGCACCTGGGCAGTTGACTTTACTTACCCCTGGAAACAGGCCATCCTTTGTGCCCAACTCCCTCTGCCGGGCACCCGGCCTCGGCCACCTACAATCCGGATCGAAACAGGATTACTTCCAGATGCAAGCTGCCACAAGCTGAGACCCAGGCTTCCCTGGGAGGGCGAAAGGCCTCCTAAAAACTGACATCAGGCACCTTGGCAGCAGACCTTACATACCCCTGGAAACAGGCCATCCTTTGTGCCCAACTCCCTCTGCCGGGCACCCGACCTCGGCCACCTACAATCCCGAACGAAACAAGATTGCTTCCAGATGCAAGCTGCCACAAGCTGGATGCCTTGTTTCCCTTGGAGGGCCAAAGGCCTCCTACAAACTGACATCAGGCATTTGGGTAACTGACTTTGCTTACCCCTGGAAACAGGCCTTCCTTTGTGCCCAACTCCCTCTGCCAGGAAAAAGGCCTCGGCCACCTACAATCCCCAATGGAACAAGATTTCTTCCAGATGCAAGCTGCCACAAGCTGGAAGCCTGGCTTCCCTGGGAGGGCCAAAGGCCTCCTACAAACTGACATCAGGCACCTGGGCAGCTGACTTTACCTACCCCTGGAAACAGGCCATCCTTTGTGCCCAACTCCCTTTGCCAAACACCCGGCCTCGACCACCTACAATCCCGAACCGAACAGGATTTCTTCCAGATGCAAGCATCCACAAACTGGAAGCCTGGCTTCCCTTACAGGGCCAAAGGCCTCCTGCAAACTGACATCAGGCACCTGGACAGTTGACTTTACTTACCCCTGGAAACAGGCCATCCTTTGTGCCCAACTCCCTCTGCTGGGCACCCGGCCTCGGCCACCTACAATCCCGAACGAAACAGGATTACTTCCAGATGCAAGCTGCCACAAGCAGGAAGCCTGGCTTCCCTGGGAGGGCCAAAGGCTTCCTTCAAACTGACATCAGACACCTGGGCAACTGACTTTACTTACCCCTGGAAACAGGCCATCCTTTGTGCCCAACTCCCTCTGCCGGGCACCCCCCCTCGGCCACTTACAATCCCGAACGAATCAGGATTTCTTCCAGATGCAAGCTGCCACAAACTGGAAGCCTGGCTTCCCTTGGAGGGCCAAAGGCCTCCTGCAAACTGACATCAGGCACCTGGGCAGTTGACTTTACTTACCCCTGGAAACAGGTTATCCTTTGTGCCCAACTCCCTCTGCCGGGCACCCGGCCTCGGACACTTACAAAACCGAATGGTACAGGATTTCTTCCAGATGCAAGCTGCCACAAGCTGGAAGCCTTTCTTCCCTTGGAGGGCCAAAGGCCTCCTACAAACTGACATCAGGCACCTGGGCAGGTGACTTTACCTACCCCTGGAAACAGGCCATCCTTTGTGCCCAACTCCCTCTCTTGGGCACCCAACCTCGGCCACCTACAATCCCGAACGGAACAAGATTTCTTCCAGATGCAAGCTGCCACAAGCTGGATGCCTTTCTTCCCTGGGAGGGCCAAAGGCCTCCTACAAACTGACGTCAGGACCCAGGGCAGGTGACTTTACCTACCCCTGGAAACAGGCCATCCTTTGTGCCCAACTCCCTCTGCCGGGCACCCCGCCTCAGCCACTTACAATCTCGAACGAATCAGGATTTCTTCCAGATGCAAGCTGCCACAAGCTGGATGCCTTTCTTTCCTGGGAGGGCCAAATGCCTCCTACAAACTGACATCAGGCACTTGGGCAGGTGACTTTACTTACCCCTGGAAACAGGCCATCCTTTGTGCCCAACTCCCTCTGCCGGGAACTTGACCTCGGCCACTTACAATCCCGAACGAAACAAGATTGCTTCCAGATGCATGCTGCCACAAGCTGGATGCCTTGTTTCCCTTAGAGGGCCAGAGGCCTCCTACAAACTGACATCAGGCACCTGGGCAGTTGACTTTACTTACCCCTGGAAACAGGCCATAATTTCTGCCCAACTCCCTCTGCCGGGCACCTGACCTCGGCCACCTACAATCCCGAACGGAACAAGATTTCTTCCAGATGCAAGCTGCCACAAGCTGGAAGGCTGGCTTCCCTTGAAGGGCGAAAGGCCTCCTACAAATTGACATCAGGCACCTGGGCAGCTGACTTTATCTACCCCTGGAAACAGGCCATAATTTGTGCCCAACTCCCTCTGCCGGGCACCCGACCTCGGCCACCTACAATCACGAACGAATCAGGATTTCTTCCAGATGCAAGCTGCCACAAACTGGAAGCCTGGCTTCAGTTGGACGGCCAAAGGCCTCCTACAAATTGACATCAGGCACCTGGGCAGGTGACTTTACCTACCCCTGGAAACAGGCCATCCTTTGTGCCCAACTCCCTCTTCCGGGCGCCCCGCCTCGGCCACTTACAATCCCGAACGAATCAGGATTTCTTCCAGATGCAAGCTGCCACAAGCTGGATGCCTTGCTTCCCTCGGAGGGCCAAAGGCCTCCTACAAACTGACATCAGGCACCTGGGCAACTGACTTTACTTACCCCTCGAAACAGGCCATCCTTTGTGCCCAACTCCCTCTGCCAGGCAAAAGGCCTCGGCCACCTACAATCCCGAACGGAACAAGATTTCTTCCAGATGCAAGCTGCCACAAGCTGGATGCCTTTCTTCCCTGGGAGGGCCAAAGGCCTCCTACAAACTGACGTCAGGACCCTGGGCAGGTGACTTTACCTACCCCTGGAAACAGGCCATCCTTTGTGTCCAACTCCCTCTGCCGGGCACCAGGCCTCGGCCACCTACAATCCCGAACGGAACAGGATTTCTTCCAGATGCAAGCTGCCACATGCAGGAAGCCTGGCTTCCCTGGGACGGCCAATGGCCTCCTACAGACTGACATCAGGCACTTGGGCAGGTGACTTTACCTACCCCTGGAAACAGGCCATCCTTTGTGCCCAACTCCCTCTGCGGGGCGCCCCACCTCGGCCACTTACAATCCCGAACGGAACAGGATTTCTTCCAGATGCAAGCTGCCACAAGCTGGATGCCTTTCTTCCCTGGGAGGGCCAAAGGCCTCCTACAAACTGACATCAGGAACCTGGGCAGGTGTCTTTACTTACCCCTGGAAACAGGTTATCCTTTGTGCCCAACTCCCTCTGCCGGGCACCCGGCCTCCGCCACTTACAATACCGAATGGTACAGGATTTCTTCCAGATGCAAGCTGCCACAAGCAGGAAGCCTGGCTTTCCTTAGAGGGCCAAAGGCCTCCTGCAAACTGACATCAGGCACCTAGGCAGGTGACTTTACTTACCCATGGAAACAGGCCATCCTTTGTGCCCAACTCCCTCTGCCGCACACCCCGCCTCGGCCACCTACAATCCCAAACGGAACAGGATTTCGTCCAGATGCAAGCTGCCACAAGCAGGAAGCCTGGCTTCCCTGGGACGGCCAATGGCCTCCTATAGACTGACATCAGGCACCTGGGCAGGTGACTTTACTTACCCCTGGAAACAGGCCATCCTTTGTGCCCAACTCCCTCTGCCGGGAAACAGGCCTCAGCCACCTAGAATCCAAACGGAACAGGATTTCTTCCAGATGCAAGCTGCCACAAGCTGGGAGCCTGGCTTCCCTTGGAGGGCCAAAGGCCTCCTAAAAACTGACATCAGGCACCTGGGCAGGTGACTTTACTTACCCCTGGAAACAGGCCATCCTTTGTGCCCAACTCCCATTGCCAAACACCCGGCCTCGACCACCTACAATCCCGAACCGAACAGGATTTCTTCCAGATGCAAGCATCCACAAACTGGAAGCCTGGCTTCCCTTAGAGGGCCAAAGGCCTCCTGCAAACTGACCTCAGGCACCCTGGCCGTTGACTTTACTTACCCCTGGAAACAGGTAATCCTTTGTGCCCAATTCCCTCTGCCCGGCACCCGGCCTCGGCCACTTACAATACCGAATGGTACAGGATTTCTTCCAGATGCAAGCTGCCACAAGCTGGATGCCTTGCTTCCATTGGAGGGCCAAAGGCCTCCTACAAAGTGACATCAGGCACCTGAGCAGGTGACTTTACCTACCCCTGGAAACAGGCCATCCTTTGTGCCCAACTCCCTCTGCCGGGCACCCGACCTCGTCCACCTACAATCCCGAACGAATCAGAATTTCTTCCAGATGCAAGCTGCCACAAGCTGGAAGCCTGGCTTCCCTTGGAGGGCCAAAGGCCTCCTACAAACTGACATCAGGCACCTGGGCAGGTGACTTTACTTACCCCTGGAAACAGGCCATCCTTTGTGCCCAACTCCCTCTGGTGGGCACCCGACCTCGGCCACCTACAATCCCGAACGGAACAGGATTTCTTCCAGATGGAAGCTGCCACCATCTGGAAGCCTGGCTTCCCTTGGAGTGCCAAAGGCCTCCTACAAACTGACATTAGGAATTTGGAGGGGCGTGTTTAGTTTCCCAGGGAAAAGGACCTGCCATTCCTGCACAGAGCCCAGATCCCTGGCGTGGGCTTCTACCACTTAAAATTCTGAACACTGCTGCACTTCTCCCATATCCAAGCTGTCAGAAGCTGGAAACCTGGCTGCTCATGCAGTGTCAATCATCTCCTGAAAACTGACAATCTTAACCAGAATCGGATGAGTCCCGTTTCCCCCAAAATGGGCCACTCTTCCTGCACAGAGCTCAGTGTCCCAGAGAGGGCTACTGTCTGGTAAAACTGAGTTCAGCACAGCATATCTCCCAGATTCAAGCTGTTAGACGCTGGAGCCCTAACTGCCCTTGGAGTGCCAAATGTCTCATATAAAGTCATATCAGGAACCTGGTGGGGGGAGTTTAGGTTCTAATGAGAAAGAGCTACTATTCCTGCACAGAGGTCTGTGCCCCAGAGCGGGCTTCTGCCTACTAAAAAAAAGTTCACACAAGATTGTGGAGAGTGTGATTGATAACTGGCTAGCTGCAAAAGGTCACGCAGACATGAGAGAGCTTTGCTGAGCACACAGGCACTCTCATGAAAACCAGCAAGGCAGTAAGCTTCGTATGTCCTTGAGCACAGCTGGAATACGATAACAAGACCTTGTAGCTGAAAGATATGAGGGAGAAGCACGGTAAAACAAAAACTTACTCAAACTATGTAATCACAAAGAAATGTAGAAAGAGGCGTAGCTGACTTTTAGTCTGAGCACCAATCCTGAGCTTAACTTTTGCAATATGTATGAGCTGATTATAGAAGATATAAATGTGTGTATGCTACCTGAAATAAACGAGATTTGCTGACCATGATAGCATGAGGCTCTTCTCCTGCGGCTCCGGTCAACCCAACATTTGGCGCCCGAACAGGCTTCTCCCCTACCCTCTCTAGAGCTGCATTGGGGTCAGGTCCTTTGGACGGCGGATTTACGCCCGGGGTGGTCACATCGGTGCGCCCTGCCGCTACGCGCTGCCGACGCCTGGGGGTTTGCAACGGTACCGGTGAGTATGGAAAGGCAAGCAGCGTATGATCTCTTTACTGCTTTTCTTAGAAAGCGGGGATTTAAGGGGCTTGACTTAGATAAGGAGCTCCCCCCTCTTTTGAGCCATGCTACATCTTATGGCTCTTTTGCTAACCCCCATACTGTTCATGAATTAGCCGAATGGCGCAGGTATGGGGATAAGCTTTGGGAATTAGTGCTAGATGATGATAAGCCAGCGAAAAAGATGAGCAAGTTGTGGAGAACTGTGCATAATGAATTGCTTATGTGTCAGGCGGAGAAGAAAGCTGTCGATAATGCTCGTGAAATGCACACTAGGAATAGGGCTTATGGGGATGACCCTTCCGCTCCAAACCCTCCGGTCTTTGCAACCGTTGACCTCCCGTCATCTGACTCTGTAGAGCCGGCCAGTACACCCACCGTTCAGCCCTCGCCACAGCCCTCTGCTCCACTAATGCCTTCACCCCCTACCCCCATGAATGCAGAGGCTAGGAATGCCCCTCCCTGTCCTGTTGCCACGGAGCCGTTCCCCGGAGCCTTATCGGACCTCGCGGAGGCTATGGCACGAGAAAGACGGGAGGTATGGGCGGCACTGGCAAATCAGGGCTGGCGGGAGGGAGATACGGATCTGGCCGCAGCAGCTCAGGAGCAGATGTCGTCCCCCCTCGCCCTCCCAGTTATCTTTCACAATAACCCGCAGGGAGGGCAACGGGCGGAGGTTACTAATTTAGACTGGAAACTTTTGTCACAACTACGATCTACCGTAGCGAGCTATGGGGTCACAAGCGAACCCGCTAAACAAATGTTAGAATTCCTTTTTAATACGAATCTTCTGTTGCCCGCAGATGTTAGAGGTCTTTCTCGTTTAATTTATACCCCACATCAAAGGTTACTGTTTGAAGCCCGATGGAGGGAAGAGGCGGCTGCAAGTGCCGCGCTCCCTCGTCCCCAAGGAGACCCCTTACTCGGCATTACCGTTGACAAGCTTATGGGTCAAGGACCGCTTCATAGAGTAGAGGCTCAAGCTACCCTAGGTCCTGATAAATTGAGAGAGGCCATGGCGGTAGCTAAAAGAGCTATGGAGAAAATTAGAGCTCCAGGAGGTGTTCCTCTTTATATGGGGATAAAACAGGGGAGGGAGGAGCCTCTTGGCCCCTTTGTGGACAAAATCATTGATGCTTTAAGTAAAGCAGGCATTGCTGAGCACATGCAAGATGCCCTAGTTAAACAATGTATCTTGCAGAATGGGAATGCTAACACTCGTTCCCTCATAGCTTCAGCCCCTGGGAATTGGAATGTTCAAGATTTGTTAGATAAAGCGGCAGCCATGCCTTCCGGCACTCAGGTATTTGTGGTAGAAGCGCTGCAAAAGATAGGTGAGGGGTTACAACAGCAGGCTCAGGCTTTTAGAGAACAAGCAGTATCAGCTCAGACTCAGGTTTTAGCTGCCCTCGCACCCCTCCAAGCGGCGACAGCGCGTCAAAGCCCCAATACCGGTGGGAGGATGAAGTGTTTCCGCTGCGGAAAGCCGGGACACATCCGCCGCGAATGTGGTGCCACGGGCGTATGGTGCAGCAAGTGCCGATCCAATACCCACAACAGCACCGCTTGCCGATCTGGATCGGGAAACTCCAAGACCAGCACGAAACTGGGCCGCGCCGGGACACAAATAGTTCCAGCCACACCATCGATGGGCAACTCTTGCCAGCAACCTTCGGCAGCCTCGGATTGGACCTGGCAGCAGCAGTAAATGTTACCCTACATAACAGCAGTCCACATGTGATTTCTACCGGAATTTTTGGACCTATTCTCATTAATGGACAACCCACAGGAGGACTCATTTTAGGTCGATCGTCTGGGTCTGTTTTGGGCCTGCTGGTAGAACCTGGAGTTATCGACGCTGATGCTGAAGGAGAGATTTTTGTTATAGCTCATACACCTTTCCCGCCGGTGAACATTCCAAAAGGCCAACGGATCGCCCAGTTCATACCTCTACCGCAATTAACTATGAGCATACCACCACGATCTGATGAGCCGCGCGGAACAAAATGCCTTGGCTCCTCAGGAGGTATCACTCTCCCTGTCATAGATTTATCTACAAGACCCAAAAGGATCTGCTGTTTATGTTACCAAGGACAAACGATCATTTTGCATAAGGCATTGTTGGACACAGGGGCGGATACATGTATTATTGATACGGCTAAATACCCAAAGACGTGGCCGCTTTTACCGGCTAATACCACAGTTTCTGGCATTGGTGGCATTAAGCTTGCACAACGATCTCCCATTCTTGCTGTAGAGATCGACGGTAAACAAGCTAAAGCAGTGTTTTCGCTGACACCCCTGCCATCGGAGGTCGATTGCATCCTGGGAAGGGATGTTCTGACACAATTGGGATACGTACTTACCGATCGCCCTTTATTGTGATGGCCATTGCTTGGACATTCCCTCTACCATTGACCTGGACTTCTGATAACCCCGTGGTAGTTAAGCAGTGGCCGTTAAAAAGGGAAAATCTTGAGCAGGCACACTGCCTAGTTGCAGAACAACTACAGCTTAAACATCTTCGCCCATCAACTAGCCCATGGAACACGCCTATTTTTGTTATAAAGAAAAAATCAGGAAGTTATCGTCTGCTACAGGACTTGCGAGCAGTCAATCAGCAGATGGAGCCAATGGGAGCTCTACAACCAGGGCTCCCTAATCCAGCTATGCTACCACAGGATTGGCCTATTCTTGTTATAGATTTGAAAGATTGCTTTTTTACGATACCCCTACATCCAAAGGATGCTAAGAGGTTTGCATTTACCTTGCCTTCCCTCAATAAGGGTGAACCTGATAAGCGCTTTGAATGGACAGTTTTGCCACAAGAAACGCGCAACTCGCCTACCTTGTGTCAGCTATATGTTGACACGGCCCTGCAACCTGTTAGACAAGCGATGCCTGATACAATTATTTACCATTACATGGATGATATTTTGTTTGCCCAAAGCTCGCCTTTTACAGTCATACAGGTACAATCCATCATTGCCATGTTGAGAAATTATGGCCTTATGGTTTCTGATGAAAAAATTCAAACCCATGCACCATGGAAGTATTTGGGATGGACAATTACACAGAGACAAATACGCCCGCAAAAACTTATCATCCAGGCTCCACCGTCCACTTTGCATGAAGCACAAAAACTATTGGGAGACCTCCAATGGCTCAAGCCTGTAGTTGGCATTCCTAACACCCTTCTAGAAGCGTTGCGCCCCCTCTTAAAAGGCACGGACCCCTGTGCTCCGGTTGTACTTTCTGCAGATCAAATCAGTGCACTTCAAAGCATTTTGTGGTGTGTTGCCAATGGCTTTGTCACCAGGTACGATCCATCCCTTTCTGTTTCACTGACTATTTGGAATAACAAAGATCACCTTCTAGGAGCCATTACGCAGAAAAAGAAAACGGGGGAGAGACCAGGAAATATGGAGGACTTGGGGGTCCTGGAATGGATTAGCCCTCCCTTACAGCAAAGAAAAACAATTACACAAAAAATTGAAAAACTTGCCTTGCTAATTATGAAAGGCCAATTACGCACAATAGAGCTAAGTGGCAAGGAACCTAGTGTGATACATCTACCTATAGAAAAAGCGTCTCTGGACTGGTTCTTGCTCAATTCCGCAGAATTGGCAGAGGCATTACTACAAGCACCGAGTTTTGTTACAACAGGCCCTCTTAAACCGAAATTATTGCACTGGCTAGGAGAATGGCAATTAATTACTAAACCTTTGAGAGAAGACCAACCTATTCCACACGCAATTACAGTTTTTACTGATGCAGGAAAGCGCTCCCGCCGAGCAGCAGCTACTTGGAACAAGGCAGGCCAGTGGCATCATCATGTGATTCCAGCAAGCCCACAGGACAATCTCCAGACGTTAGAACTATTGGCAGTTATATGGGCTTTTCAAACCTTCCAAGAACCTGTTAATGTAGTTTCTGACTCACTTTATGTAGTGGGAGTTGTCTCCAGAATTGAAGACGCAAGTCTCAAAGAAGTTAACAACCCCCGACTGAGTGAACTTTTCATGCAACTTCAGCGCACATTACAGGCTGGTTAAAACATTTGATACAAGTAGTGTTTGTGATTTTGCTTGTAATTGTTGTTTTGCTTTTAGTTTTGCCTTGTGTGTTGCAATGTTTGCAGCGTATGGTATTGTCAATGTTTGATAATTTTAAGATGACAATGATAGCAGTAAAAGAAAACGGGGGAAGTGTGGAGAGTGTGATTGATAACTGGCTAGCTGCAAAAGGTCACGCAGACATGAGAGAGCTTTGCTGAGCACACAGGCACTCTCATGAAAACCAGCAAGACAGTAAGCTTCGCATGTCCTTGAGCACAGCTGGTATACGATAACAAGACCTTGTAGCTGAAAGATATGAGGGAGAAGCACGGTAAAACAAAAACTTACTCAAACTATGTAATCACAAAGAAATGTAGAAAGAGGCGTAGCTGACTTTTAGTCTGAGCACCAATCCTGAGCTTAACTTTTGCAATATGTATGAGCTGATTATAGAAGATATAAATGTGTGTATGCTACCTGAAATAAACGAGATTTGCTGACCATGATAGCATGAGGCTCTTCTCCTGCGGCTCCGGTTAACCCAACAGATTACAAATGAGAAATGGAAAGCAGACACCAGAAAATCTGAGTGTAGATCACATCTTTAGTTTGTCTAAAGGCTAACTGTTTTTAGGATATTTCCTATGTCAGGTTTTCTCTAGATAATTATATGACACGTGAAAATTGAAGAAAGGACTACAGATAAGAAAAATTTTAGAGTTGACACTAAATTATAGAGAGTACTCAAGTATACATTCTGGAAACATTCTGAAGTAATAGCAAGGTCAGATGAATAGGCAGTTGGACAGGTAATGTAATTCACTCCTAACAGATGTAAGAAAATCCTAACTGGAAGGAGTGACTGGACTTTTTCATACCTCTGGCATCAAAAAGTAATTATAACCACTGAGGAAATAAATCCCATTGGCACTGAAGTTCAAACAACTGAAAGAAAACAAAACTGCACAAAAAAAATCTCTTCTTATCAGCTCTTTTGAGCCTGTGGTATCAGTCACAGTCAGAGATAGAGAAGTAACTCCCAATTCTTCAGCTGCCTAGTTTAAAGAAAACTTTTGTCACTGATTTTTATGGCCAAAAATTTCATTTTTAACAGGACACGAAAATTTGACAGTCTTTGCTTTGAAAGAGAAAGATCTTTCTGCAGCTCAAATGTGCAAATCTCTAGCACATGCCTTATTGTGATGATCACTTCTACTAACTCACAAAATGTTGGAATAGACATTCAACTACCGTGAATGAGCATGGAAAAGTTGGAACCTTGCATTGGTGCTGATTTACTGGGAGTCTAAGCAGAACCTGGCCCCTACATTGCTGAGATCATAACTGGTTTTCAGGCTAAATTAACTTAAAATTTGGTTTTAGGTTTAAGAGTTAGTGAAATTATCCTGCAATGGATTTACTCTACAACTTGAACAGAAAATGCTCATTCTCACATGTGAATTCTCATGTGTAAATTCATGACATCAGAACTCTAAAGAAATTCAACAAGAAAGAAAATTGGAGTGTTTCTCTTCAGGTTGGAATTTCTGGTCCAAAATACACAAAGTTTATAGAAAATCAGGTAACGAACAGCAGGATGATGACAATGGGGGTTTACCTTGAATGCCTCAAATGGATTTCAATTTCTGGACAGGTAATTCATAGCAGTGACTTGAAACCACATCCTCCATTCTTCTGGATATGTGCAGGGCTGCCCTCTTTCTCAGTCTTTGCTGATAATGCAATTTTCCTTTCATATTAGAAGAGCCATATTGATTTCCTCATGGACTAAAATATGCTCCATTTTTACATGGCCAGGCTGGAACTTCAATACTCAACTTGGAAACATGGAAGACTCAAAACTGTTTTAGATGCTTTGAAGAGGGGAAAAAAATCGAGTATCTCAAGTAGTATTGGTTAATCAGTGTTTATTATCTTGGTGCAGAAAAATTCATAGTCAATAGAGTTAATATTTATATGAGCAATATGTTTCTAATAGTAATAAGATTTGGGCACATTATATATTTTATTTTAAAAGATATAAAGATATTTTATAGTGAAAAATTACAGATTGTTTACAGGCACATTTTTTAGCTCCTCAAACTCATTCTAGTCAATAGGTTTTTTCCAAAAACTATTAATCTCCCCCAAAATATTTCAGAATTTATTTCAGGGAAGTACTTGATTTTTTTATTATTATTATCATTTCTTTTTAGCTTCATCTTTGTTACAAGTAATTTGAGTTTAGATTTTCGACAAATTCAAGTTATGAATTATACAGATACGAGAGTGAGCAAGAAATTCAAAATACAAAGTAGTGTGGTTTGTTTTTTAATTTCTTGTCCTGTTCTACTTCCTCATGTATTTCACAGCATGAAGAGGAATAGAGCAGAGTGAGAACATTGCCAAAAGGTATGGGTTTTTTTCCAGGGAGATTTGAATGATTCATCTTCTATTTAGTGATGGATAAAAAATTACGTTAGCTGCATTGCAGATTATCCTTCTTCTCAAAGTAAGTGCTATACCATTTCAGAATATAATTAAAAACGACGTAAAATAATTTCATAAAACCCCATTTTAATTGTAAAACTTTATAAATTTTGGCAGTCTGGAAGTTTTTTTTTTTTTTAGAACATGCAACAATTTTAGTCTTATTTTAAAGAGATATGTAAGACACCTCGTATTTATATACTGATATACATATAAGAATATTATATAGTAGGATTATAGATATTTTTACTCCTGATAATTGCATATGCTACTCCAGCTGGAAACATGCAGTAGGTACTGTATCATTGGGTTTTATTGGTCCAACTGTATTTTAGAGCTTTTTCACTTCAGAGTAGGAAACAGGACTAGAAAAAGATTACTTGTCATTGAAGGAGAACATCATCTATTCTAAATCCTGAATGTACAGAAGCTGCAACTCTAAATGTGTTTTTGGTCCAACAATAAAACAAGGAATTGTATGTGAACCATGAGTCTGATGTTCTTGTGAATCCCTGAGATGAGAATGCCTATGCAAAGACAGATAAATTTAGATGGAATACACACCAAATTTCATTAATTCTGTTAATTGTGATAGAATTTCTTCTATTTGAAACCACTTACTGGAATCAAACTGCAAATCTGATTTATTGCACTAAGGTTTGAGACATCAGAACTCCTTGCATAATTGAGTGAAAAACGTGACAGGTGGGATGGAAAACTAAATCCAGCTCATGCAACTTATGTTGGACTAAATCTGCAGATGAATAGATGTAAACTTACATTCATTATTCCTTTCCTGCTTAGTCCACTTCATTGCAAAAACTCCTAGCTTGTAACAAAGGATTTATTAAACATTGAAGCTGAAATGTGCTGATATTGGTTTGGTTCCAATTAGATTAATGGTGTGCTTAAAATTAAGTGCCTGGGTAAGGTGTGGCTGTTGAAGTTGTATCACTGTGCAAAGAGCTAAATAACCGTGCTTCTCCATGAGGGAAAATGGTAAAGCAGCATACTTTCTGCCCTCTGTACAGAAAATAAAGAACGAAAATCTATCTGGTTGTTCTTTGGCTTGAGATCTCAAATTTGGCGTGGTGTTCTTCCAAGCTGTGCTGGGTCAAAGCTCACATTCAGGTCTAAAGTGCTGACGAATAGATCTGCCCATGTGAAAAACTCTGGTATGTGTCCCATCTGTCATAACTTGGTTTTTATCTAAGTTATTAATTTTACCTTAATAGGATTTTTTCCCCTAGAGTTTCTTCTTTTCAGCAGAAAACATTGAATAGTGAGTGTAAATACAGGTCAAATCTGTAGAAGTGTATCTAATTCTTCTTTTTTGTAATCAATTCAATGGCCCAGTTACCATGTTAACAGTGTGTCATCTGGCCTGAAGATGATTATTGAGCAAAAGATAAACATTTAAAGTTGTTTGTGCTAAATTTTACTTGCTGTATTTCTAGCAGACAACTGAACCCTGATATAGGAGAGTAAGTTCCATCCTAATGACTTTCAGGAATTTGTGATGATTAATTTATGCATTTCTTTGTCAATGTTTTCCAGTCACAAGTGAGGATATGTTTTAAGTAGTGTTAAATTGTATTGCTATAGGGGCTGACGAAAGCAATTTGCAAAGAACACTAAATGCCAAAGATAGAAAAGAAGTGCTCTGGCTATCAACAAAACAAAACAATAACCTAACAGTGTTCATTTAGCACCCTTCCAGATGGCAAGAATTTTCCACAAAAGCACATTGTTTGCCATCATTATGGCAAACATATGCATTTTCTCCTCTAGTAAAGACAGGCATCAAATTATTCCTATACCAATATGAAGATCTAAACCTTGTTCCTACATATTCCTAGCAAGAATATTTCTCTGTGCATGTAGGTAGATTGAAATCAAAACATGATATAAAAGGAATTGTACATCATGATTTGTCACCAAATTGAAAATGAATTGTTGAATGGAACTTGATCCTCTCTCTAGTGCTTTGTGCAATCACTCTGCAAAGCAGTTAATTTGTTAACATGCTAGTTTTCTACTTTTCTATTTTCGTATTGGATCCTCTGCATGAAAGTGAAACCCAAATTTTTGTGCAACAGGGATTCTCTTTCAATGCTTCTAAAATGAAATGAAAAAGTTATTGAAGCGACTGCAACTTTTGATGAATGTAACATTTGATGTAACTCAATTATAGTAGCAAGTGAATTTGAACAACTTTTATGTGGAAAGGCACAGGTATATCTAAATATTTAGGTACTGGATTTCAGAGGTATTTGAGGAGGATTTAAATTTTATTTCAATCTATTTTTTTAAAAGATAAAAATCTAAAAGTTAGGAAAAAATACCCAAGGAAAGTCATTATTCAGTGACAATTCTATAACTTTTTCTTTGTAGCTACTGAATTCTTTCCTTTTTAATGTATCTTTTAAAGAACTAAATATTGCTTGAAGTTTGAAACTTAGTATGAACTGTACTGAATTTTTCAGTCAAGTCTTTGCTTTGACAGTTGTCCTACACAAGTTGTGATCATCATTCCATGACATGTGATGCTGTGTTGTGCGTTTGATGTTGTCCGTAACTTAATAACTTACTTTTTCTTTTCCCCGTCATAGTAGTAACCTTTTTTGGTTTTCATTGGCAAAAATGGCCCCTGGAAGCTTTCTGGTGCACATGCAAGAGCAAAGTCTCAGGGAAAGCATTGCTCAGAGCATTGCATTCTGTGATTTGCAGTTTCAAAATGTGCACTGACATGAACATATTTCTGGATCACATGAGGAACTGCCATAACTCTGGAGGGAAAAAATGAAAGCTTAATGTCAAGTGAAAAAAGTGTGTTAAAGCTTTTAATAGCAAAGTTAAAGACAAAGATGAAGGAAGGAATGTGTTCAGAATAAATTAATTCATTTTTAATTGTAGCACTTTGCTTTATATCAGCTGGGATTATAAGGTGGAGTAATGACAGAAAGAAAGAGTGCCTTCATAACCTTCAATGGATGCCTGTAATGCAAAGAATTCTGCTCTTACATCCATGACACTTTTAGACATTTTCTGCTTGTGCTGATTTCTTTCATTCTGATCAGCCAAATTCAGACATCTCTCCCACAGCACCTCTAGCCAGGGAGCTGATCTTAACCGCACTCTCCATTTCCATTGAGTTCAGCATGTTCTGATTTTTCTCCCGTTTTCCTGCTATCATTCTCCCTCTTTCTGTTTTGATAATAAAGCCAGTTTAAGGCAGCCTCTGTCAGCGGTATCCAATTGTGATAACCAGGAAAATTCAGTTCTTTTCTAGTCTAGGCAATGAAGATGCAATTCTGCTCTCTGCATCCTTGTTAAATTAACCTTTGCCATGAGGATTCTGACTAACCAATAACAGTGACGTTACAGGCAGTGCAAGAGAATCAGAAAACTCTTTTCTGAATTTTGGTGATAGCTAGGAGTGAAATTTCCATCCCCCCTTTGAATCTAACCATTCAAAACATCACCCAGATTTTAGGACAGAAGGAATTTTCTTATAATGAGGGGGGAAATATTGAAGATTTGGGGAGGAAAAGCCATGAATATAATGAGAAGGAAAAAAAGTGGAGAGATTTTAGGTCCCCACAAACTATGAATATGTTGCAGTCACTGTGGCAGCGCAGGAGTTCTGCTAATTTCTAATAGTTAAAAAGATAGCCAACAGATATTGCATCTTGTTAGAGAGATTTCAAGAGTAAACAAGTGCCAGGTGTCATTGACCCTTACTGTAAAATCCATTTTAGCCTTCAAAATCAAGAGCTTAGTCATGGTTTGTATTTTCTTTGACCCAGATATTGTCAAAAAACGAGAAAATGCAATTTTGTTGCTAGTGTTTAGTGTTTTTCAGCAAATGTTTTCTATGTAAATGTGCACGTTTACAACCTGAATGTATTTTAATATGATTCCTTGTTTATAAATTAGCTCACGTATCATTGGCCTGCAGAAATTGTTGTAGATCTGTATCAAGACGTTAGTAGAGGTGAGCTAGTGGCAAAGTGTTCTGGGTGACACATCCATACCTTTGAATGGAGGAGAAACCAAAGGAGGCTTTTATTCCCCCATCCAGTATTTTGTGCTTTCAGTTGTAACTTGTACAAGACAAGGCTCTGCAGTCCAGCAGCTGCACTAATCAGATTCAGCTGAAAATTAATTAGTGTTCTAGGAACACTTTATCATAAACTGTGAGCCAGTGCAACAGTGAAGTTTAGTTTTCCAGTCTGTCCCAGTCTATTTTATTATAGAAATTGGAAAAGAGAATGAAGTTCTTGAAAGAATGTGTTTCTGGAAATGGCAGTAGAAGTCCGTATAAATACATCTAATATTCTAAGTTTTGTACTTGCACCTCTTTCTATATGTTTCTAACAATTAATCAGGACAGGCATAATCTGGAACATAAATAGGAAAGTGAATTTGTATGTGATTTTATGATGAACATGTACTGAGAGGTCCTGGGTTTTGGGCAAATGATTCTAAATAAGAAAACAAATGCATTGAGGGGAAGCCTATAATTTTCATATATGTGCATGGAAGTTTGGGATACTTAATTTATTTAATCAAGAAAGTAATCCAGAAGTATATTTATTACATCAAGTCTCTGAGGCATTAAATTCTAATACAATTATGCATCTTTTTGCAACTTGGTTTTTCTCTGAATTTTAAGGTTTATTGCTTTCTTCCACTCCCAAACGTATTTGGTGAATGTTTGGCAAATGCCAATTCATTAAACTGAGGTTTATTGACATTAAAAAGGATCAGTCTCTCCCCAGCCCAATAGGAAAGTGTTGTGTACCAAACATTGCAACTGTGTTCTAAAATTTGACTCATAAATATGCTTTGAATTTGAAAGAAGCACTTATAAGCATATATAAATAGTAGCTCTGCAAGCAACTTGTTTCTTTGCAAATAAAAATAATAATATACTGCTGGTTTGTAATCCATGGACTAGTCTGGTAACTTTTACAGGTTATTTTTCTGAAAATATTTTAACATAATCTACATAGTAAATTATGTTGTGACTGAAAACATGAGTTTCAAGGGACAATTAAAAGAAACTTTCGGCCCTGTGTGTGTGTGTGTGTGTGTGTGTGTGTGTGTGTGTGTTAATGAAAACATACCTTGGCATGATTAAAGTTTTTTGAAAGGTCTCCTAAAAGCAGATGTAATTCTGTCTGAAGAATACAGCTTAGCATTGTTGAGGTATTTCAATTTTCTCCTTTCTTTTCCATCCCCTAAAACAGGATGATCTCCAGTGTATGTCTCAGCTGGAAAGGCTGACACAAGAAATACTGAGCTCTGTTGCATCATGATGCTGTCGTTGAGCAGAAATATTTCCTTCCCTTTTTTGACTAATTTTCCCATTCCAAAACAGAATTACTGTGGTTTTAGTGTATCTGTCTCAGACTGCTTTTCCGGTGTAAACAAGCATCCCTTCTGATGTCAGCATCCGTATATGAGGGGATTGTTGTAGGAAAAAAACCCTGTAAGATGAGTACAGTAGGTGTCATATGATGATTTCTGTTTTCCTGGAGCAATTTAGACTGTTATCTCCCTTTTTTGCTTAGGATCTGGAAGAAAATAGCTAAAATTTGTCAAGATTTAGTGAAAAAAAATCTTTAATGTTTTGTGTGGACTTACGCATTGCTGTAAGCTATATGTATTTTTTATCACAGAAATCAGGAGGAAATAAAAGCTCTTAAAAAACAGTCTTCATACTCTCCACTGAAATATTTCCCCCGCAGCCCCCCCCCCCCCCCCGGGGCTAGCTCTGGAGAGGCTTTGGAGGAATATCTCCGAAGGGACAGGACAAAAGATCCAAAAGAGGCTCTTACCCCCAGATTATTCCAAGGTGTTTATTCCTCGAAGGGGTCCAGGGGCAGCAAGAGAGAGAACAAAGAAATACAGGGGTCTTATCTAGTCTCCTATTTTGGGGGGGTCCTGGCATTCAGCCAGTTAGGTATGGACATGTAGGGAGGAAATTCCAGAAGGGTCAAAAGGCAAGAGACCATTCCCCTAAAGGGTTACAACACTCCATGAAAAAAACTTCCAGCAGGGATTGTTGACAAAGTCCTAAGTACACAGGAGAAAAGGTAGCTGAATGGGGTCACTTTGTAATTAGCATTTCTTGTCAGAAAGTCGTAATAAATTGTTAGAAATGGGCAGTTTTAACTCTTTATTTGAGACAGCTAAATGGAATTTGTAAGTGAGATGTTGCAATGAGGAATAGGAGGAGATTTTGGGTTTTGCTTTAGTACTTTTCAAGTGGTAGAGGTAGAAATTAGAGATCTGAATATGTCTTTTTAATTTCGGAAAAAAACTTTGCTGATGTTTACATTAAGGGTTCTTTCTGAATGTCTCTCTTAAAAGTCTTTCTATGTAATATCTGGACTCTTTAACTTTCATAATGTCCCTTTACTTCCTTCCTAAGTATCTTTACAGGAACCCTGTGTGTTTTCTGTGCTCTCCACAAGCAGAGAAGCTACTGTAGCATTGCCCATGCATCTCCCAGCCCAGGAACCGAGAAATCGCTTTAGGAAGACTGTGTCACAGAGAGTTGAAAGCTGGTTCTGCAACCACTGTGCGGTCTCAAAGAGGGAAACACTGGCGCTGCCACTGCTATGGTGTCACAAAGAGTGGAAAGCTGGTTCTGCCACTTCTGTGGTTTCAAGGAGAGTGTCAAGCTGGTGCAACCACAACTGTGGTTGTCACAGAGAGTGAAAGGCTGGTTCTACCATTACTATGGTTTCACAGAGAGGGAAACACTGGTCCTGCCACCACTCTTGTGTCAGAGAGAGTTTCAAGCTAGTTCTTCCACCACTATGGTGTCACAGAGAGTGGAAAGCTGGTTCTGCAATGTCTGTGGTGTCACCGACAGTGTCGAGCTGGTTCTTCCACCACTGTGGTTTCACAGAGACAAGAAAGCTGGTTCTGCCACTACTGTGGTGTCACAGAGAGTGGAAAGCTGGTTCTGCCACCACTCTGCTGTCACAGAGAGGGAAACATTGTTTCTGCCACAGCTGTGGTGTAACAGAGAATGGAAAGCTGGTACTGCCACTGCTGTGGTGTCACAGAAAGTGGAAAGCTGGTTCTGTCACCAATGTCACTGAGAGGGAAACAGTGGTTTTGCCATGGCTGAGGTGTCGCAGAGAGTGGAAAGCTGGTTCTGCAAACACTGTGGTGAAACACTGAGAGAATCACTGCTTCTGCCACCGGTGTGGTGTCACAGAGAGTGGAAAGCTGGTTCTGCCATTGTTGCGGTGTCACAGGGAGTGAAATGCTGGTTCTGCCACCACTGTGGTGTCACAGAGAGTGAGAAGCTAGTCCTGCCAATGCTGTGGTGTCACAGAGAGGGGAAAGCTGGTTCTGCCACTGCTTTGGCATCACAGGGAGAGAAACACTGGTTCTGTCAGCGCTGTGATGTCACAAAGAGTGGAATGCTGGTTCTGCCACCACTGTGGTGTCACAAAGAAGAGAACACTGGTTCTGCCACCTCTGTGGTGTCACAGGTAGAGATAAACTGATTCTGCCATGACTGCGGTGTCACAGAGAGCAGAAAGCTGGTTCTGCCACCTCTGTGGGTTAACAGAGTGGAAAGTTGGTTCTGCCACTGCTGTGGTGTCACAGGGAGTGAAATGCTGGTTCTTCAGCCACTGTGGTGTCACAGAGAGGGAAACACTCTTTCTGCCACCTCTGTGATGTCACAGTGAGTAGAACTCTGGTGTGGCCACTGCTGTTGTGTCGCAGAGAGTGGAAAGCTGATTCTGCAACCACTGCAGACTCACAGAGAGTGGAGGGCTGGTTCTACAACCACTGTGGTGTCACAGAGAGTGGAAAGCTGGTTCTGCTACCTGTATGGTGTCACAGGGAGCGGAAAGCTGGTTCTGCAACCACTTCGGGGTCTCAAAAAGTGGAAAGCGGGTTCTGTAACAACTGTGGTGTCACAGAGAGTGGAAAGCTGGTTCTTCCACCACTGTGTTGTCACAGAGAGAGAATAACTGCTTCTGCCACTGCTGTGGTGTCACACAGAGTGGAAAGCTGGTTCTGCCATCACTGCGGCGTCACAGGGAATGAAATACTAGTTCTGCCACCACTGTGGTGTCACAGAGAGTGGAAAGCTGGTTCTGGCCTGACTGCGGTGTCACAGACAGTAGAAAGCTGGTTCTGCCACCTCTTTGGCTTAAGAGAGAGTGGAAAGTTGGTTGTGCCACTGCTGTGCCTTCACAGAGGGGGAAACACTGGTCCTGCCACTACTGTAGTGTCACAGAGAGTTGACAGCTGGTTCTGCTACACTGCGGTGTAGTAGAGAAAGAAACACTGATGCTACAACTGCTGTGCTGTCACAAAGAGTGTCAAGCTAGTTCTGGCACCACTGTGGTGTCACAGAGAGAGAAACACTCCTTCTGCCGCTTCTGTGGTGTCAAAGATAAGGGTGTACAAGTGCTGCCACCTCTGTGGTGTCACAGAGAAAGGGAGGCTGGTGCTGCCACTGCTGTTGTTTAACAGAGAAGGGAAAGCATAAGCTGCCACCGCTGTGGTATCACAGAGAGTGGAAGCTTGTTCTGCCATAGCTCTGGTGTCACCGAGAGTGGAAAGCTGGTTCTGCCACCACTGTGGTGTCACCGAGAGTAGAAAGCTGGTTCTGCCACCACAGTGGTTTCACAGAGAGTGTCAAGCTAGTTCTGGCACCACTGTGGTGTCACAGAGAGGGAAACACTAGTGCTGCCACTGCTGTGGTGTCATAGTCAGTGTAAAGCTGATTCTGCCACATTTGTGGTCTCACACATAGTATAAAGCTGGTTCTGCCACCACTGTGGTGTCTCAGAGAAAGAAACACTGCTTCTGCCCCTTCTGTGGTGCCAAGAGAGGGAAACACTTGTGCTGCCACCGGTGTGGTGTCACAGAGCCTGGAAATCCGGTTCAGCCAGCACTGTGGTGTCAGAGAGAGGGAAACACAGGTGCTGCCACCGCTGTTTTTTCACAGAGAGTCGAAAGCTGGTTCTGCCAGTGCTGTGGTGCAGCAGAGAGTGGAAAGCTGGTTGTGCCACCACAGTGGTGTCACGGAGAGCAGAAAGCTGGTTCTGCCACCACACTGGTGTCACAGAGAGTGTCAAGCAGGTTCTGCCTCCACTGTGGTGTCACAGAGAGGGAAACACTGGTGCCGCCACCGCTGTGGTGTCCCAGAGAGTAGAAAGCTGGTTCTGCCACCTCTGTGGTGTCTCAGAGAGTGGAAACCTGGTTCTGCCACCACTGTGGTGTCTCCAAGAAAGAAACATAGGTGCTGCCACCGCTGTGGTGTCACTGAGAGTGGAAAGCTGGTTCTGCAACCACTGTGGTGTCACAGAGAGTTTCAACCTGGTTCTGCCACAGCCATGGGATCACAGGGAGGAGCAAGCTGGTGCGGCCAGCACTATGGTGTCACAGAGTATGGAAGACTGGTTCTGCAAACTGTGTGGTGTCACAGAGTGTAAAAAGCTGGTTCTTCCACCTCTGTGGTGTCACAGAGAGTAGAATGCTGGTTCTTCAACCACTCTGGTGTCACAGAGATAGAATCACTGTTTCTGCCTCTTCTGTGGTGTCAAAGAGAGGGGTATGCAAGCGCTGCCACTGCTGTGGTGAAACAGAGAGTATAAAGCTAGTTCTGCCATCACTGTGGTTTCACAGTGTCCTGGGTTGTAGTATAGGATGTGCACAAAGTATTCTATCACCATCTTCATGAAGTGTTGAATCCAGGTGGGGCAGTGTTTTCCCAGACCCCCTCCCTCTGGGCCATTATTTTCTGTTAATGGCCCATCAAATGCCTTGCCCATGACTCATAGATAACTCCCTCCGGGAGTTGTCTCTGTTTAACGGGCCATCAAGGACCCCCTGCATGACTCATCATCCCATTGTGAGATGCTCCGCCCAGAGGGAGGAACCAAGCATTCCCTCCTGGATATAATCTGGGGTTTGGGACTGTATGGGGGGGCCCTTACCCACTGGATTCCCAGAGGACCCGAGCTACCAGACCTTTCTACGGGATCATTGCTTCAGGAAGACCACCTCATCTGGACTGCTTCCATCACCCTGCTCAGCTTGTATTCTGACTCTGTCACTGGTCTTTTGTATTATTGCATCTATTTTTGTTTTACCTTTTTTTCCTTTCTTCCTATTTGTCTTGGTTTAGATAGACAGGTATCTGCCAGGGAGGGTTGGAGTCTCCCTTAAAATGTAGGCCTCTCCCCCCCTTTTCCAAATTATCATAAATTTGCAACTAAAAGGCTGTCAGGCAAAGATTTTGGGAATAGGTATAGCAGTTTTTTACTAGGGATATAAAAACACAGATGTTGTAGTACAGAAGAATAAGCAAACAAATAAATAAACAAGAAATCCTAGAAAACCCTGACAGACTCAGAAATACAACCTGACACCCTGTTGGTCAGAGTGTTGGAAGCAGTCCAAAGTAAGCCCTCCTGGAGTGGCAGATGTGGTTCTGTTGGAGTAGAGATGGTCCCGTTGAAGAAAAAGGGTCTAGTAATGGTGAGATGGGTCTGGTCTTCCTCCAGGGATCCGGTGGAAAAACTGGATACCTAGTGGGACTGTGGCTCTTTTTTATCTAGGTTAAGATGGTTTGGCTCCTCCTCCCTGTGTGGAGCAGCTTACAATAGTGCAGTGTAATGTGTCATGTCATTGATGAGCTCTTAATGGTCCATTAGCAGAAGACATTCACATGGAAGTAGTGAAACAATGAAGAGAGATAAGTAGCACTCCACCATCTTATCAGATGGTGACACTGACCCATTTGGGCAAAGATAAGCAATTCTGCTCCACCCAGATAGAATAGAATAATATGCTCTTTACAAAACCCATGACACTATTAAATTGTATCTCTGACTTAGAGCCTCTCACTTGTTTTGCTTTCAAACCACTACAGATGAAAATGCCTCTTTAGGCACACAGGAAACACCTGCAGCTCTGTCTCTCAGCAGACTGCAAATTTCAGCTTCCCTTATGCAGCAAAAGGAAAATTGTCATGGTCAAATCAGGAGGAGAAATGCCATCCCTATGGTAGGCATCCCTCTGCTCATTTGGATCCTCAAGTCAATGCAATAATGGTATGCCCATCCTAGAAAGTGCCAGAAAACAAAGGTGTGGTGGTGTGATTTTTACAATAAGTTTAAATGTAAGACAGCTGTTCTTTGTACCCCGGTTCAGTGCTGTTCTGTTTTTAGATCCCTGTGTTACAAGTTGTAAGCTTCTTCCTCAGCCTTCCCCAGACACAGCCCCTGATTGGTTTACCTTTCCCGCCTTGGTTACCTGTCCGTCATTTGTCGGGAAACCCTCCCACCCTGCCAGTCACCCAGGGCCTGTCCCCCAGGTCCACAAGCTTTGAAGGGAGCTCTCTGGTGACTGGCTGGATTGGAGGCTTTCCCCTCCTTCCTTCTTATCATTGGTTAATGTTAATGCTTGTTGTGTCAGTAGACACTCCCCAGTTATACCCCATTGGTTGCATGAGTACCCACCCTGAGTTTCCACCCACTATATAAAACCCTCTTTCTCCTGAGATTCAGGGTCTCTCTGAGGCACTGATCTTAGGGTAAGGGCTCCCTCCTCCCTACCAATAAACCAAAGTTTCAGCTAAGCCCCTGAGAGTCCCGTCTTTCTTCCTCCACCTTCACAACATGGCAGGGCAAGTTGGCAGCCAAGATCCCACTTCTCTATAGATCCAGTGGGGACCTGTCTGGGCTAGCCAAGCGTGGGAGGACACGCACCGCCACACAAATGGGTGGTTTTGGCAGGCTCTCCACATGGCCAGGCTTCAGCTTGGTGACATGTCGAAAGTGGCTTGGGTTAGGAAAGAAAGATGGTCACTAAGTGTTTCAGTACCACTGCACAAGAAGCACAACAGACTCTGTGGCCTTCACACCTTCATGTCAAGGTTTCTGGCAAGTTTCCCTGTGAGAGGAATGGGGGTGCTCTTCTCTCCAAACTACTGTTTTAGAAACTTTGTTGGGCTTGGGTTTCTTTCCTTCTTTTCAGGAAAGATCACACCAGTTCTAAGATGCTTCTTTCCTGTATTTTGGGCCATTCTACACAGCCAAAAGAGCTGGAATGACTTCAAGGCCAAAGCCAAACATTGCCTGAGAATGGAGATTGTTTGCGTGGGGTAAGGCTTGAGTTCCCCCACTGATGCAACCAAAACTCCAGCAGATGCTGATGTGCTGCAAAGACATTTTCAGAAAGGGACTGTGGAGGAAGTAGTTCCAGCAGATGGCAATGGGATTTTGTCCAATGGCACACAGAACGTGGGATGGGGGAGAAAGACAGTGGGATCAGAGAGTATTTACACCTTACCAAGAGAGGACTTTTATTCTTGTAAGGAACTTCTTGTTCCACCATTTCAAAGCCCACAATTCCAAAAGACCATATGTCCACTTTGGGGCCATAGGGTTGACCTTTTTCAATTTCAGGTGCCATCCACCAAGCAGTCCTGTTCACCGAGCTCCGTCTACTCGGCTCAGGGGTGAGTTTTTATTTGAATACTGTGCAATTAGGAAAGTAAGCAAAAGAACTGCCCAGTAGAAAGCAGCCCCACACCCCACATATCCCTGGAACGTTGCACCTGACCAAGAATATACCGATCCAGTTTGACAGAGCCATCGGTTCTAAAAAGGGTGTTGAGGCTCTTCACATCTCGGTGCATGACATGGTTGGAATGGAGAAAATCCAGTCCTTTCAGGCAGTGAGAGAGAACACAGAAACAGGAGGGCAAGAATCAGTGATGTGATTTCATCACACAAGAAAGGAAACAGCTCTCCAAGATTCCCTCTCCAGGAGAATGGGCAGTAATGGCAGAAGACAGTGCCATTGAGGGGAAGAGCTCGCTGCTCCAACACAGGCAGAGCAGCACCTTTCTGAAGAAAGGCATGTCAGCCTGTCGAAGAGCAACAGCAACTGCTGGTGTAGACTCTGCCCTGCAAACCAGCCAGGATGACTGCTGCTGCAGTGCATGTGCTCAGAAGTACAGAGCATTCTGGCTGCACTGCTAACCTTTTCAGCTGAGGATTGAGAGAAATGAGTCTCTTTTATCTTTGCTGTTCATTTCAAATCCTGCCACCACCACCTTTGCTTTTACAGGCAAGGAATGCAGTGCAGACAGGCAAAAATTTAGAGAGGCAAGATGGAGAAAAGCAAATACAAGAGCCAGAGTGAGAATGCAACACCTGGAGAGAAGAGGACAAGAACAGAGTCCAGTGAGTGCAGGAGCACTGGCAGGCAGTTGACTTGAAATGCTTGCTCTTTCTTGCCCAGAGCATACCAGCAACACAGAAACAAAGCCTGGCACATGGAATTGCTCCTGTTCTGAGGCCCTTTCCCAGACAATCCTGCCCAAGCCCTCAGAAGCACAGCTGGGACCCCTGACCTCCCAACTGACAGTCACAATGTGGTCTTCCGACATGTGAACCTCAGTGATGACATCATTCAGAGTGCCTCCATCCATGTACTCCATCATCAGCCAGAGTTCCTCATGCACAAGGTAGCAGAAAGAAGGAAACAAGGCCATGCAGATGAACAGGCATGGCTATGTTGGTTTTTTGTTTGATTCTTCTTTCCAGGTCCCTTTGTGACAAGGACAGAATTCAAGGAATAGACATTCCCTCCAGGCTGTGCATTGTTTGCAGTCTGTGCAGTCTCAAGGAGAATGGCACATGTATGAAAAAGGAGATGTCTTAGATGGCCAGCAAGCAAAAAGTGAAGTTTAGTAACAGCCAAGATGAAAATCCTGTCATGCATGGTATTTCGGGAAATAAGCACCTAGTGTTCCTGGCATGGCCAGCCATGGAAAAGAGGGGCAACAGTCCAAGGGAAATCCTCTCTAGGATGCTTCATCAGCCTTGAAGAAACTTGAAAAAATCAATCCTGAGACAACATGGAGGCAGTGAACTCTACAGGGTAGTGACTTAGTATGGTAGGGTTGATCCAGGATTTTGGACAATTTTCCAACTATGTGTTTGAAAGCCAGGGAAGAGTCATGCAGACAAAGTGCACTCTATTTCCATCCACTGGAGATGACTAGAGAAATGATAATTAACCAATAATTAACAGTTTTCTGCCAGTGTCCAAATTGGGTTTTTAACCTTGCATGCTTTTAGTATGTAAATATTCATGGGATAAGACCATGACCACTCACCTGTCTAAATAATTCACAACGCAGGGACTAATATTTCTCTTCATGACCATGATTTCCTTAAGGGTTACTTGATTCCTATTCAGTCCTTGAAGATTTATTTTCTTGATGTCTTGATGGCCACCTGGAATGACATAGAAAATCAGTAACTTTAGAAGCTGGTGGCATGAGACCACAACACACCTGGACTGAGTGAGTTTGCAATGACACCACCGAGCCGTGCCAAAGTGCGTTTTGATCAGACAAAGGAATGATTAGGAACTGATATTCCAACAGCCCATTTCTCTGCTCCTTTGGGGGCCAGTTACAGGGCACATGGCCACTGATGTTTTGCCTTGTCAGCTTGTTAACAATTGTGTCTCAACTATCACCCACAAAGCTCTGAGCACACTCTCTGTTTCTCTGTCTGTATTTCAGAAGTAATGTGCGCCTTGGTACTCTGTGGATTGTTGCCTCCTGGAGGCGTAGCGACCTGGATCAGGAATGACACGGCGGCTACCTCAAGCCAGTTGGGCCAAGAGCTCACAGACACCAATGTGGTGGATGGCAAATGGCATTTATTTCCCGCTGACATGGGGTTATATAGTCTGTCCACTTACATAATCAACCAGGCAAGTACAACTGGTTGTGCTCAGGGGGAGGGGAATCCTATCTTACCCATACAGCGCGAGATCTTCCGGCTGCAATCCCTGCCTAGAGACCCACATTCCCCTCCCCCCCATGGGAAATTTACTGTGCCAACGAGTGAACCGTATCAGAAGGGAACTTTGTTAATTGCAACCTTTAAAACTTGTAAGAGCTTATGAAAACTGGTTAGAACTCAAGAACTTTAAACAATTAGTGCAACCATGGTCTAAGTTAACTGTTGGTGCTCCACGAGCAAGATATCAACTTTTTGCAAACACTTTTTAACAAATGAAACCAGCTTATTCAAAATGCATGGACCAAAAACCAATGCCAGCAACATTATAACAAACGGTCCTACCAAAGTAGAGATTAGAGTGGTTAGCCAGGGAGATCGAGTAAATAGTGACTCGAACCATCCCTGCTGTGAGTCTCTGTCTTTCTACCTTTGGGTCAGTGTCTCTCTGAGTTCCGTCATAGAGTCTCTGACCAATCCGGTATGGTCTGCATAAAAGCAACATTCCTCTTTCAGAGCAGCACAAAGGCCTCCTTGTTGCATTAGTAAAAGGTCCAGTCCACGTCTATTCTGCAGGACTACTTCCGAAAGTGAGGAAAGCAACTTCTCCAGGAAGTAAATGGATCTCTCGATCCTTAGTAGGTCCTCGTCGATGGTCAGCTGCAACTGGGACAGACTTTGTCGCTGGGTTGCAAGGGCTGAGACGCCGGTGGCGGTGCCAGTCGTTCCCAATGCGAGCAGCATCGCGATGGTGATGCCGGATATTACCTCTCTCTTTTGAAGTCGGGTGGGCACTTCTATGCGCTGTCGGGCTTCTTCGTCCGAGTGATACAGGACCCTAGGGACAATGATGGCTAGTACACAAAGGTCATTAGCGGCATCAAAATCTCTGAGGTAAACACAAGGACTGACTCCTGTGCAATGGCAAACCCATGTTCCTGGGACAGATGGAATTGCCCATTTTTTTTATTTATCGATGTGGGCAGTGACTGTGCACAGTTTTCTTTCTGTTCTGTCCTGTGAGAGCCACGTTACCTATGCATGTTCCTTGCCCTGAAACATACGTAAGGGTGATTCCTCTCCAAGGAGTATCCCATCTGCAGTGAGCTTGGTTAGGGTCTACTGAGAGGTAAAAGGAAGCGTTAAGGGCAACACCTTCATAAAAAGGAGGTTTGGAGTCAAAGCATAGCCAGCAGGAATCTGTAAGGTTTGGGTTAGTCTGGTTTAGGGATGAGAAGGTAGCTTTTATTACACGGTAAAACAAGCCGAAGGGGGTTGCTTCGTGTAGATTTTGAGAAAGGGGTTGGTAAGCTGGAAAGCGACCTGGTGGGGAAGAGGTAGGAGTAAGGCTCTTGGCGACTGCGGTTCGAGGGTTTTGCCATCTGCCCTTCTCTCCCAGGGCCTTGTTTGGTCCAACCACCATGGGATTTTGAAGTGGGAGTCTGGTAATCTGTATTACCTTCCCAATATCTGTGCCGAACTTGCGAAGGAACACTGACCACATCTTTCCCACAGCCCAACTAGTATGGTTTGGCTGTAGGATCTCCATTCTCCAATGGGTACATGTACCCCTCTCATAAGGTATCGCATTGAGTGCGAATTTGGGATGCCGGCATGATGCGGGTGCCCACTCCACTTTCAAAAACTCATCTTTTTTGGGTGGTTTCCATCGGCCACTTACCACGATGGTCTCACATCCCCAGTACCCACAGAACCAGTATCCTGGGTAAATGCAGTAGCTTTTCCCAGGATTCGAGCTAGGACACCAATAACTTCCCCACACTGACCTGGACTTGGGTCCTATTATCTCAGGGAATACCGTTCCAATCGTAATTTCAAAGGTCGGGCTACCAACCGAGGTGGTCTCTCTAATAATGCTGCCATCCATAGGGTTTCAGAGAAGCCACCTAAATGGCTGATAAGGATGAGACTCTGGCTTGGCTTGCACCATTATCATTACCCCTAGGATTAAAATCACACAGAGGCATCTGCGATATTTTGGTTTTACCAACGTGGAGGTTCTGGATGCCAATGGAGTATCCGGCGGCTGGTCTTTCTCTTCTGCTGCTGGAACGTATGGGTTACGGGGACGCCCACATACCCAGTCCTGTGAAGAGAAACTCACAATTCTCATTAGATTTACTTTGCAGCTCGGGTTTGACAGATTTAAGGGGACTCCACTTAATTTTACCATCTTTTTTGACTGCCACTTACCCTCACCCTGTCAGGACCAGTTTCCACCCATGCTCCCAATCACCTAGTTCGTTCCTGATTACAACAGGTGGACCTTCTCCTAGTGCTTTCCCAGTGCTTCTGAATTGGGCTCTTTACCTCGTCTCCCCTGGAGAACTGATTCAGGGCCAACATAGCCGCGGCTAATAGGCGACCTTGGTCTGCTGGGGGAATGGTGTTAGTAAAACCTTCTGCTTTAGCCAACACTTCTAGCTTGGTTTTCAGAGTCTGATTTTCCCGTTCCATGATTGCTTGACCTGTGCTGTTGTATGGAATACCTTGCACTAGGGTAATGTTCCACTTGGTGGCAAAGGCTTGAGCTGATTTGGACACGAAATTTGGGCCACTGTCTGTTTTTATTTGGTTTGGGATACCAAGCCATGCCATGGCTGTCAGCCAATGCTGAATGGTTGCCTTGGAGTTGGTCTTAGCATGTTGCGTGGCCACGATCACTCCGCTATGTGTGTCCATGGTCACGGCTAACCAGGCTCAGGGTTTTAACAACTGACACAGCGTGAAGTCTGATTGCCAAATTTCTGAGGCTTTGAGGCCTCTAGGGTTGACTCCACTGGACCAAAGTGGTGTTTTCTGGCAGTGTGGACAAGTGGCTACGACATGTCTTGCATCAGCCATGGGGACTCTGCATCTCTTTGCTAGCGCTTTTGCTCCAATGTGGAGAGATTCATGAAGCTGGCAAGCATCTCTCAACGTCCACAGTCTCTTTGCCGCAGAGTCTGCCTTGTCATTACCTGTTTGATAAAAGCTTTTGATCGGGCTGTGGCTGTTAACATGGATAACAGAGATGGTGCCTTTTTGAGAGAAGAGTGCCTCTTCTATCATCAACGCTGTTGCGGATACTGATACACCTGACCCTGACATGGCTAGACAGAGTTTGGCCACAAATATTGAGTCGGTGACTATATTGAGGTGTTCTGTTATAAACAGTCCGCATGCCAATGCTACGGCGGATGCTTCCAGCTGCTGGACTGAAAGCTTGCGGTCGGTCATTTTGACGCAACGCCACTGATCTTCTGTCTGCCACACTGCTACTGCAGTGGATGTTACTGAGGACGCGTCTGTGAAGACCATTGGTCCCGGTAGGGGTTGGTCAAGAACCTTTCGTGGGAGATCGATGTCCACAACCGTTAGCAGTTGAGTCCACGGAGGCTTAGCAGCAAACCGAATCTCTCCTGCAAAGCCGATGAGAGCCACGGCAAGAAGCTCCGACATTGCCACAGACAAAGTGGAGAGTTGTTTGCAGAAAAGCAAGAATATCTTGGCCGGTTCAATGCCTAGGTAGCTCAGCGCAAGTTTTCTGCCTTTCATAATTAGATTGCTTATGCATTCGACACCCGGGGAGAATGTGTGTGATGGTTTTCCCAGGACCACCCAATGTATAGGCGTGGCTCTGTCTGGAGGTCCTTGGGCCAGTGCTCCTACTCCCCCTCCTTTTGTGAAATGCACATACAGGTCGAGTAGCATACTCGGATTCCATCTTGAAAGCGCACTGGAGGATATCTGCTGCTCGATGAAATTGAGCGAGTTTGTCGCCTCTGGGGTTAGAGTCTTCTGTTCCCATGGCTGCTTTCCTTTGAGGAGGTCGTACAAAGGAGACATGACTTCTGGGGGAACCAAAACGATGTTACAGAGCCATTGCAAAGATCCTACCAGTTGCTGGGCATCGTGGAGTATCTTGATGTCTTCGTTGATCTTACTCGAGGGGGTGTTACATAGGAGTCTGTGATTCTCACTCCCAGGAAGGTCACGCAAGGTCCTCTTTTTATTTTTGCGTTTGCAATCTCAAATCCATTAGTTTGCAAAGTCTGTGTGACTGCTAATACTAGCTGGTCCAGCTGGCTTGTCGAAGGCGCGGCGATCAAGATGTCGTCCATATACTGAACGATAGTGGCGGCTGGATTGTTGTGACGGATTGGCGTCAGCGCTCAGTCAACGGTGATCTGACAGATGGTGGGCGAGTTCACCATGCATTGTGGCAATACCTTCCACTGAAAACGTAAATTTGGACGATGACCATTTGGGAACACCACGGAGAAGGCGAACCACTCTTTGTCATCCTCATGCAGGGGTATTGAAAAAAAGCAGTCCTTGATGTCTAGCACTGCACAGGGTTGGCCTTCTGGGATTGTGGAGTTTGCTGGTAACAGAGTCTGCACGGGTCCCATCGGTTGGATCTCTTTATTGACCTCACGTAGGTCGTGGAGGAGTCGAAAAGCTTCTTCGCTCCGCTTGGGCGTCACGAAGACCGGGGTGTTCCATGGACTGGTGGAAGGCTCTATGTGACCTTGCCGCAGCTCGCGATCGAGCAAGTTGAGGAGGGCAGACATTCGAGGCTCTGGTAAGGGCCACTGCTTAACCCACACTGGATCGGATGATTTCCAAATCAGTCTAATTCGTGGGGGTGGGTGTGCGGCAGTGGCCCTCAGGCTAAATTTGTCACCCTGACTCTCAGCTGGGCTAGAGCGTCTCTCCCTAGTAAAGGGGGGACTCCTGTCATAACATAGGGAAAGAGCATAACAGTCTTTTCAGGGCCTTGGTCTGTGTGAAGTGTTATTGCCACCAACAGGGTACTTTTTTTAGCTCGGGACAGTCCTCCGACTCCCCCTACTGTGGGAGCCTCCTCCAGCTTCCAGTGTGGTGGCCAATGCGTCACTGTAACGACTGTGACATCTGCACCCGTGTCGATAAGAAAGGGAACGCTGATGGCAGTGTCGTCTGCGGGGTTTTTCCAAGGTGGTATGGCGGTGTTATAAAGGCGACAAATTCCCCACACCACCGGAGGTCTGTTACACTCTACTGCCAGGGCCACCCAAGGGTCTCGCTCCCTGGGATTGTCTCTTGCTGCCTCAATGATGTAGTTGGCTCTGGCTGGGGCGTTGGGTGGACCATGAAGTTGGTCGCTTCTCGGGGTGGCAGCAGGTTCGGAAGTTCCCTGCCCCATCTGGGGTTGGCATAGGCAGGCTGCCTCGTGTCCCAAGTGGGAGGGGGCTGCATGCAGCCCAACTGCCCCCTCCCTCTCCCATTTCCCTGCATCTTGGCCTTGCATTCTCTGGCCACATGTCCCTTTTTCCCACAGGCCCAGCGTGGTTGTCTGGGCCAGCCTTGACGCAGGAGAGGCAACTGTGGTGAGCTGTCCAGCTGGGGGCAGTTCTGCACCGTGTGGCCTGCCTGACCGCATTTAAAGCACACCATCACATTGGCTAGGGCAGTGCAAACAGCCGCTTGGATTGGGGATAAATGTTCTTCCTTTGCTACGTGTTTGATCATCATAGCGATGCTTGAACCAGGCGGCAGCGAGCGCAGGATTTCTTTGGTTGCTAAGTTGCACTGCTGACGCAAGCACTCAGCCACAACCAGGCCTTTTGCCTCTAGGGGTAGTTTAGAGGAGTCCACGGCCACTTGAAGGCGGTCCACGAATTGAGCGAAACTTTCGCTTTCACTCTGCTTTATTGAGGACCACAGGGCTGGTTTAGCAATAACTCTGCAGGCAGTACGAACGGCATCTCTGGCCGCACGAGTGGTTGCAGCGACCTCTGGGGGTCGTAAGTTCTGAGCCTGCTGATGCGGGGTAATCATTGTTGGGTCAGTGCCCATTAGTCATTGTAAACTGGAGCCATGCAGAGTTCTGCCCCAGTTATTTGCGCTAGGTGTTTTGTGCAATTGTCTTCCCACTCTTGTTTGAAAACGATCATCCCTGCTCTGTCAAAATCAACCAACATGTTTGCTTAATGTCGAAGGGGAGCATGTCATCATTCCCAAAGACGCTATCAATGTGTGTAGAGACCATTGCGGAGTTGATACCCTTATCGGCAATTGACTTGACAATTGCCTGCACGTCCTTGGGGTTGACCGGGGTATACGCTTTTTGCCCTCCCTCCGTTTGCCGAACTGGGAATGCCAAAACTGCCGGAGGAACCCGATTGGCACATGCAATTTGTATCTTTTTCCAATCAGTGAGAGGGATTTCTTTTTACCGTCTCTTATCAACCACAATAGGAAAACCTTGGCTTTTATTTTTACAGAAGGACTGCACCCACTCCCTCATTCTCTGAATCTGAGTCAGTGGCAGACTGACTGTGTGGCCATTCATCCCAGCTTGTGTCTGATTCAGAGGCAGAGGTCGACTGGCTGGATGGTTCCGGGGACCGGTACCTTTTTTTTGAACTCTGCCCCCTCTCACGCCTCCTGTGGGAGGGTTTGTCCCTCCCACTGGGCCTGTTTTGCCTCCCGGGCTTGCCCCGCTCCTTGCTCACAGAGGTTGTTGCATTGTAGCAACGTGTTTTGCGGCGTGCACCCTGATTGGGTTTTTGGTCCTCGTTGCCACCCTCTGCCTCTTTGCTGTCAGATTTGGCAGTCTCCTCCCCCCAACTTTCCTGCCGGCGCGAGTTTGTGGCACCCGAAAACTCTTCACCCCGCCCTTCTTCTTGCCGCCCGGTGCCATTGTCCGGGACATACGGCGGGGGTTTGTCCCAAACCCCTCCGGGCTCCGATTTATCAGTGGCTTCATCAGCCTTTTCACTGAGCCCGTTATGCGCTAGTTTTTGTTGTTCCATGAGCGAATCACGAGCAAGTGGACATTCATGGGCAGGGGTGGGGGGACGCAAGGGCGACAGGGAGCACTCTTTGTGCCGCGAGTCATCGGACTCAGCAGAGCAGCCATCAGGTGCGGTTTGTGTGGTTGCTCTGACTCCCAGCCTAGGGGTGACACGGAGACATTTCTGAGCTGCTTTCCAAGTCTCCTGTTCTTGTAATGCTTTTTGCAAAGCCTGCGTGACTTTGCCCCATGATTTAAGGCATTTCCCGCTTCCCAAGAACATAACATCGTCCACGAGAGCCCTGGTGCACTTGTCCCAAATATCTGGGTGGAGAATCTCCACCGGACAGTCAGTTGCACGGATCCGCAAGAGCCTAGTAACGGCTCGACTAAAATCCTTAAAGTTGCGATCGATCCCCCACTGTTTATATAATTGACTTACGACCTTCGCGAGCGCTTCCATTATCCTCGCTGGTTCAGGAGTGTCCTCCCCGCCGGGCTGGTCCAGCCGCTCCGGCTGTCGTTCACCCATTCAGGCGACTCCCGAAACCGGATCCCAACTGCCTGGATACTCCCGGGAACGATCCCGGGTTTCGGCACCACTTGTTGCCTCCTGAAGGCGTAGCGACCTAGATCAGGAATGACACGGCGGCTACCTCAAGCTGCTTGGGCCAAGAGCTTGCAGACACCAATGTGGTGGACGGCAAATGGCATTTATTTCCCACTGACACAGGGTTATATAGTCTCTGTCCGCTTACATAATCAACCGGGCAAGCACAACTGGTTGTGCTCGGGGAGGGGAATCCTATCTTACTCGTACAGCGAGAGATCTTCCGGCCATGACCCCTGCCTAGATCCCTACAGTGGATACATCTTGGGCTATAGGCAGGGCTTAGGGCTTTTAGGGACACCTTGCAGATCTCTCCCTACATGTAGTTCCCAAGTGCAGCACTGCAGGTGGCTAAGGAACTCCCAGGAACATTCAGATGTATTTGCTGGCAGCCAGAAATGAGAATTCAGGACTCTGAAGCCATAGCCCCCAAGAACAGTGAGATGCTCTAAGGCACCACCCTTGTTTGAGCAATTGAGAGCAAGGGAGAGCATCCTTCTCTGAAAGGAGCCACTGCCCTCCTTGCCTTCCTTCTGTCAGCTGAGCAGGACAAAGATTGTCCCAAATGCAGTTGGCAGGCTGGCACCAGTCTGTGATTCTTGTGCAGCACAGCTCTACCCAAAGCTCCAGCCACAGCTGACGCAAGAGAGGAAAGCCCTCGAGAGCAGCAGAATCTGCAGGGGCTGTTTTGTAGAGCCTCTCGCTCCTCAAGGAGGAGACAAATTTTCGCTTGGCTTTGTTAGAATCTCCATTTCTTCCTCCAGCCTCTTCTGCCTTGCCTCGATCCTAGCCTGAGTTTTCTGCAGTTCTGCCTGCAGCTTCTCTCCAAAGTTCTGGAAACGAGAGACAGAAACTTTCATCAGGGGAGTGGCTGCCACTCTTCCACTCACCTGGTTTTGTTGATTGCCCCTCTGCTGATGGAGTTTCCAGTGATCTTGAGTTCTCCTCATATCTTCCTTGTTCTTCCTCTTCACTGCCATCATGTCACTCGGAGCTTTGAGCAGCTCTGCTTGTGCCTCTGCCTCCATGTTCTGTACACACAAATGCACAGCAAGTGACTGGGAGCTGCCATCAGGCTCAGCTTTTCCTCTTTCAGCCTCCAAATCACATTCATTCAGGCACTTCTTTCTGCTTCCCTGCCCACCTCTGCTTCCATTGTAACCCTGCTGTCCCAGTGCTGATCTCTGCAGATGACAAGGCTCTGTGCTTTCAGTGCCTGTGGGACTCCTGGCCTCCTCAGTCCCAAGAGCTCCATTTTATGCCCCTGTTCCTGCCCTTCACTGACACCTGATGAGCCAGGCTTACCTGGCCATTCCCCTATGGCTCTGCCCCCTGCTGCCTGAGCTGCTTTTCCCGTTCTTCAGTTGGAAACAGCTCTCCCTGAATCTGGCATGGCTGGCATGGCATCTCTGAGAAAGCAATCTGCTCATGCTCTTTCTCTAGAGGGCCCTGCACAGGAAGCAAGGGACGATGGCTTTTAACTTCCCATACAACATCTGTGGGTCAAGATCCAAAGACTGCTGGGCTCACACATTCCCAAGGCACTCTGCTCCTGCTCTCCTGGGTCATTCTGTGCCCGTGGAGAGGCACGGATTCCAAACTGACACTGGCAGTACAGTCCGGCTCCATCTGGGGCCAAGTCCCAGCAAACCTTTTGTGGGCTCTCTCGGCCCCGCGCATGGCTTGCTCAGTCTTGCAGCTGTCCCCCTCGACTGCACAGGGGGGCCCCCTGGCCCAGGCGGTCGTCCCCCTGAATGAACACATTTTAAACATAGCATGGAACTGGGCAGTGTCCTTCAGCAGCACTGCACATGTGCAGTACAGCCGTCCGTACAACAAAATGGCAGCACCCTTCAAATACCTCTCATACAACAGAAGGGCTGCTTCTTATTCTTTTCCGTACAATAAAAATGCCGACGCCCCATCTGGAGCATGTGCATTACCACCGACGCCATTTTGTGACCACAGGATGCTCTCAGCCTCCACAGTACCAGCTCTGGCCACTCCTATTATTGCAAGGAGAGGGGGGAGAAGAATGGAATAGAAAGTTATACAGGAATAGAAGGAATTCAACAGCAAGGAAATTATTTTATCTCAGCAAAAGGGACCGATTTGCAAGATATAGGCTCACTGAATCCAGAAACAGACTCCCTCAATATTTAGATCACATGATATTTCAGGAAACAGTTTAAATCAATTAACTGGGCTGAAGTGAGGAGAAAAAGGATTAAAGAAAGAGATTCTGACACAGTAAATTAGCAGCTTTTAATTATGCCTTGTCGGGAAACTCATATAAGATCCTTCACCCCCTCCTCCACAGTGGCCACAGACAGGGACCCAGAGCGGGGCCAAGGCAGCTCCGTCGCCGACCGCTGCACCCACGGGCCGCACCGCGCAAGCGGACGAGTCCAGCCTGGCCCCTGCCTGGCATCTCTCCCAGGGCCAGCCAGCCCGACCGTAGGGAACAAGAGCCACTGCCAAGAAGAACATTATCAACCACAGATAACCTGCAACTTGACATATCACAACAGGACAATTGCAGTTACAGGCATGTCAGCCAGAAGCGCAGGAAGTGGAGGAACTACACTGTGTTTGCAGAGTGAATATACAATTACTTTTACAGAAAGTAAGGCCAGAAAGGAAAATAGTAGCAATTTATCCCCTTGTTGCGCAAAAACCTATCACTACTGTGAAAGAGATCTGCTATCACAGTGGAGAGTAAAAATAGAAGTAAAATTTTTAATTAGAGTCATGGATGCATTCATTTACCACTCTAACTTGGAAGACAAATAATCCTGTTTAGGTAGATCTCGGTAGAAAAGATCCAAGAGCAGACAGCTTCGCAGGGAAATGAAAAGAACTTGTCAGAAATCTCAAAGCAGAGAGTAACAGCAATCCAACAACCTGAAGACTTACTAATAAATACAGGAGGAAATAGAAGAAATTTGAATATATTGTACAGACATCTCCAAAATACTGCAAAGATAAAGAGCAATTTAATAAACTTTGGGTTGTTGTTGTTGTTAGTAAAGCTGCAGTTACTGTGAATTATACTCAAGGTTGTATTTATATTTTAATATAAATTAAGAGCTGATACAGCTAAGCATAATTAAGCTCCACTATGTTTAGGTTAGAGTACTGTTAAGTTATATGTTATTTCTTCAGTATCCGGATGCTAAGTTCTCTTCAGATTAGTTTTTTTATCAAGTGTAAGAGTTGTTTAATTCAAAATTTTTCTTAAGTTTTGTTAAAAGATGCTTCTCTAAATTTCAAAGTATAGTTACCTTTTTTTAGAAAAAAAAGACAACTCTGGCTGAAGCAGCTGTGATGACCTGCTAATGAACACCTGTTTGTAGATGGAAGAGGATGCAGTTTGTTTTGTATGCCTTGAAAACACGTTGATATACGGGGTTTTTTAAGTTAATTTTTTTTTTATGATTTCTAATTTTTTACAGTTTTCAGATTGCTGGAGAGATAAGAAGCAATAAAAGCAGTGCCTTATTACCTATCAAAGATTTCAACATAGCCGGATCTCTTTAATAAGAATGTTAACAAATTTTCCAGATGAAATTACACAAAGTACAATTGTGAGAAGCTATTCAGCTGTTTGGCAGTCTGCCGAATTACACCTTATTATATTTGTTTTTCAGTGATCCTGCACTTTAAGAAGTTTTACTAAATTCTTGTTTTGGTGAAATTTGCAGTTTTCATGGGTTTTTCTCATAACTGATTTACTTGTAAGTTTAATATGCTTGTTGAGACTTTTATCCCTTGTCCTGGGGTGACGTTGTGAGGTTTGTATCCCCAATTGTCTGTTGGGTTTCTGTTGGATATTGCCCTGTGTACCTTTGGTGATGGGTCTGGGAGCAGGGGGAAGGGAGAGGCACGCGATTTGTTTTCAGAAACTTTCTTCCGCTGGCTGGCCTTGAGAGTCGGATTCAGCAACACACGGCGAGGGACGGAGAGATTTTTTTTTTCTTCAGTTGTTAGTTAGCTAGTTGGGCAGTAGCTAGCAGAGGAGGAGAAGCTTCACTTTTTTTTTCCTCTCCTCCTGTTTTTTTTTTCCTTTTTTTTTCTTTCCTGTTTTTTTTTCCTTTTTTTTTCTGTCTTTCCTTGGAACTGTTAAAATTTCTCTGGACGAAGGACTCAGGGGAGCGCCATGGGGGCCCGCACCTGGAACCCACCAAGATCCATCCTGTGCAGTGTGTCCCAGCACCAGAGGGACTGAGACAGAGCAACCACCTCCAGGAAGGACCTCTTTTCTAATCCTGTCATCTCTCCAGAGCAGCACGAAGTTCTTGTCATCTGGTATTGTCGAATTTATTGTGCTGGGGAGTGCTTTGTCTGTTTAATAAACAGGGTTCTTTCCACTTCTCTCGGAGGAGGTTTTTTTCTTCCCTGAACCAGTTGGGGGAGGGGAGGGAGGGCCCCCTAAGGAGGTTTCCTCCCAAAAAATCTGCCTTAAACTTCTACCCCCTCCAGTATACTATCATGCTGTTATTCTACTTACAGATTGTTCACTTTTGCATTTTATTTTTTGTTAATAATAGCAGAATAAGCTACATCTTATCATATTTATAGTTCCATTGAGTTTGATGGTTGACTTGACTTTCCTGAAGTTTACCTTGTGTTTTACTGTAGTAATAATTGAGCTGCCTTTTATTAATTTGAAGTCCGTTAAGGACAGAATTCTATTGAGTTCATCTTGTTAAGCTTTATTGCTGTCAAAATTCATTTATACCAGGTTTGAGTGTTATTCAGTCTGAATTATTATAGCTTTTCCTGGTCAGTTGTTCAGTGTTTTCCCTTTTATGCATCCTGATACCCATGAGTAGTGGCCATAGAGGCTGTGCAGGAGGCAGAGCTGTTTGGGCTTTTCTGTGTTTTGTAGGGGTTCTTTAGGCCTGTTGATGTCTTTGGGCTTGAGCGGAAGGTGGAAGCTTTTGCGGACCTTATTCTAGGTGGTTGATAGACTCTCTGGCCTTTTTCTTTATGGAGTGTTGTTATCCATCATTGCTGTGGTATGCTGTGTGTCTTTTTAGCTTTGGATTGGGTTTGTCAGTGCATTCTCTTTTTGCTTCCATCCTGTTTTTCAGATTTCAACCCATTTAGTGAATGAGCTCATAATTTTATCACCCTTTTTGTTTCATTTTACAGTTAAAAATACCTGAATGTTTGACATATATTATTTCAATTTTTTCGAATAGTTACAACTGATATATTTTTAGGAGAAAAGGTTATAGACCTTAGCCCAGATAAGTTACAGCTGTGTTATGAGTGTGATAAAAGAATAGGATAGCTAATCAGGGAAAGATCCTGAGGAAGAAGGAATTGAAGTTATTGCAAGAGCAGTTTGGGAAGACTAGAAGATTGACAAAATGGGAGAGACACATACTGCTGTGAGGAATCTGCTGTGAGGTCAGTGTGGGTCTGTAGTTGCACCCTGGAGTGGGAGTCTGTTGCAGTCAGTCCCACTAGAACAGAGTCATGTTCTAGTAAGAAATAACCAGCAGTCAGAGTCTGCAGAAGGAACTCTGTATGTTGGGAGTTTACTGCAGTTTGAAAGTCAGAGAATAGTTAGGATCAGGATGGCTGAATTATAAAAAAGAATAAACTAGGACCTTTTCACACTATGAGACAAGAGTCTGGAACTTGACCTGTTTCTATCTCAAATGTGATGTCTGAATATTAATTGTATGGTGTGAACTTACTGATATGATGATAGGCATTATGAATAAGTGGATATTACTGTGTTATTGCCAGCTTCTTAGAAAACACATGTTGTTTCAAGATTTTATTTATTTTTTCTTTAATTGCTTTAAGCATTTCATAACTGATATTGTTAAGGACTTTGTTTTAAATATGTGTTACATTGTTCTTAAGCTGTTTATGCTAGTTCCTCCACTAGCTCAGTTGGTGTGACCTAGTGCTGTCTCACGATTTTTAAGTATTTTTCAGAGTTCCAAGAAACAATATCTGTAGTTTGTAGAAAACCTCCTTTGAACTGATGATATTGTGACCTTTAGTCATTGTTACAGAAGCACTCTGACAGTTTGCTGTGTTTAAGGCATCCCTTTCCTGAGGGAATTTCAGAGGAGACCAGTTATTAGATGATTCAATTAGTCTTTCACCCTAAGATTCTTAGGAGCCTTGTTTTGAAATATGTCTAAGGAATTTTCTTCCAGTTAGAGCTCAGACAGTGGCCAGGCCTTAGTTCTTTGTTGATGGGAAATTTGCCAACAGACCCAGCTGTTTTCTGCCTTAAAACAACATTCAAGTCTCCTTGACTTGGCAATTTGACCCTATGGATATGACAGCTGCACCTATCTTTGACAAGAGCTTGGAGAATCATTACCTGGAGAAAGATCAAGTCTTCACTGATTTGAGGTTTGTCAGCTGTTGCAGACTCTGGGATGACGGTACAATATTTCGGAAATTGGTAGTTACCTAATTTCACATGTGGTAATGATTATGTGTATTATCTGAAATATTCCTAATGGTTGTACCTGACTTATTCCTGATTGCTGTCAGTTTCTTGTTTCACTACATATATAGTTTTGTCTTGTTATTCCCTTCGTGTTGTGATAAATGGATATGATTTGTGCTGACAAAACTGAAACAGTAATCAATATTTTAAAAACAGTAGTTAAAATGTAACTCTTTTTTGGAGAAGAGGGAGGGGGGAAGTCTCCCCCCTTCTCCAGCAGATGTTCAGTAGAGAGTGGAAGACAGGAAGAAACTAAGATAACAGTGGCTATATTTATCTGGGAGATGGGAAAGTTTTGGGGGAAATCCAGAAAAACGTTAATTAAAATAAATTTATTGCCTCAGTGTACCATGAAACTATTCGGATGTGCATATATAGTATTTACTGACATAATATAGGCTTAGTACGCATGTGTAACCAATAGGGTTATTGGAAGGACACACGAGGAAGATGAGACCCTTCCTCCCTATGACCCCCGAAGGTGGGGAAGACCCCTAAAAGGGGTGGTGGAGTATGCGCAGTGGAGGCGCAAATGGGTGGTGAAAAGGGTGATGATATAGATCTTACGAATCGAAAATAGGAGGGAATGGGAGGTGACACACTGTATAAAAAGGCTAAAATTAGAGCTTTTTATCTGAACATGAAGCTGGACAGGTCCTGCTCATGTACCCCATGGTATAAATTTGCTTATGTATTAGAACCAATATTATCTACTATTAACAAATTATTGTAAATTTTAAGCTGTTCAAATTAAACTTGCTGCTACATTTAATTTTGAGGTTTTGGTTTTGATTGGAAAATTAGGCAGCACATTCATTTATAACAATGTTCTTAGCAAGAGTCATGCATGCTGATTCTAACACAAAAAACTAAAAAACAAACAAAAAAACCCAAACAAATGTGACAGATATTGTAGGATTAATTTGTGTTTTCTTTTTATGATACTTTATATACCTATACAGAGTTAGTTTGTGTATTACCATATAATGTTTTAAGCCCAAGGAATGCAGGTGTAATAGATACATAGTATTAAATTTGTGGATTAAAATTGTGTGTATTAAACTTTGCAGTGGAATGTAAAAAAACCCTGAATTCCTGGAAACAGTTCCAGGGCATCTCGTTGCATATCACAGTCTTTTCTTAGTCCAAAGGTGTTACCTCGACATCTGCCAGAGAGAGAACCAGGAAACAGCCCATTAATCATGGGCTAACCACATCTTCCCAGTTCATCAGGAGATCCGATACCAATCTGGGCGGAGGGCAGCAGAAACCTTCCAACTGAAGATTTGGAGACTTTTCATTCAGACATCTTTTCAATTTCTCAGGAAACTCCTTCAGATATCCCTTGCGGACACCAGACATTTCAATGATTATGTTATCTACATGGTATCACGTTCTTCGGGTTCTTTGTTACCGTCTTGTTTACGCTTCATGGTAGAAAAATGGTATAAAACACCAACCCTGAGACCCCGAATTTGTGGGCAGTTCTCCGGAGACGCACCCTTTGTTGCTCCCGGATTGTCCACCCAGCATTCGATCGATGTTCTCCGAATTTATCGTGGCGTTTCCCAAAATTGCTTTTCAAATTTGTTAAAGAAATCTTTGATTTTGGAAATTGGCTCTGATCATTTGTAACACAGGGTTCTGGGAAGACATTCCTCGGCCGAATAGCAGAGAATCACCCATCATCGAAAGAAAGGAAGGCACCACCCATGGGTGACGGAGTTGAGCACTGCCATCATTGGCCAAGCGCTCAGCACCCCATATCCATCATCCCAATCTCATCAAAGATATACATGTCAATACCTGGTTCCAGTAAAATCAGACAAAAGTTTATGTCTCCGCGAAAAAAACTATTCACCAAAATCACATCCAGAAAAGAAACCAGATGAATATGAATCCAAGACCATACACACAAAAGAACCGATGAAGTAATCGGTTGCACTAGCCCGGGAACTGTATAAAAATGGACCCTGCACTCTCCGAATTTGTGAACCGAAGGGGGATTCTGTATTACAGGGGGCAGGATCTGCGGTTCACCCAGTGCCGATTCCCGGGATCGGAACTGAGCTTTGGTTGTGGTTCTATCGGGGTTTTTCTATTTCTAAAATTCTTGATTTTTGGTTCGCATCAATAAATTTTGTTATTAATATTTTTAATTCACGGATTCGGCTTATTATTTATAACACTTTGCACTAGGGAGGTCGGACACGTCCTGTTCCGCGGGCAGGAGAAGGCCACAGCCTTTCTGGGGTGAGTGAGTCAAGCAGGGCGTCCTCAATGCAGGAAGGGAGACACTAGGCTTCTGTGCACCTGATTCTTGAGGAATTTTGCTCTGCTCCTTCTCCTTCACTCCTCCCTCACTGCTTTACACATCCCCCACGGACCTGGGCAGGCTGCTGGCGTGGGCAGAACAACTTGTCGTGCCGAAACACACCTGCTGCTGTTCGCCAGAGTCTTAGCAGAGCCCCGGCCCGGCACGCCGCCCCGCCGCTACCTCCACACCGCTCTCCGCGCTCTACCACCAGCGGGCGATGGGGCGGTGCAGGAAGCGTGCCCTGCGCAGGCGCGGAGTCCCTGCGTGTGTGCGGGCGTAAACTCCATTTCCCAGAGGGCTTAGGGTCCCCGTGAGTCGTCGTTCATGGGCGTCATTTCCGCCGCGGCTGCGCTGACTCGTCTTTGCGGCGTTGGCGGCGGGAGAGACGGTGAGGGGCGGGGGGCCGCTCGAGGCTGTGTCCTCGGGCCTCCGGACAGAGTGGGGGGCGCTGGGAAGGGCCTGTAGGAAAGGATCGGCCGTGGGCTCTGAGGGGCCAGGAAGGACCGACCGGTTTCTGGCGCTCGAGCGTCAGACTCGGGGTCTTCCGCGGGCAGCGGTGGGTGAAACCGGACGGTTCCCTGTTGAGAGGCGTCCCTGAGCCCCTCTGGGCCCCTGGGCTTCGTGAGGGGCCGGGAGCAGCCCGGGCTGCACGCGCTGGTGTGCGGCTGCAGCAGGGCAGGGGACTGGGGGGAAGGAAGGGGCTTCTGGCACCCGCACTGGGACGGGCTGGGCAGGCGGGTCCGTGCCAAGCCCAGGAGGTTCAGTGAGGCCAAGGGCAGGTGCTGCACCGAAACACAGACAGACTGGGGAGGAATGGATGGAGAGCAGCCCGGGGGAGGATGTGGGGGCATGGGTTAACAAGAAGTTCAGCATGCCGTGGCAACGTGCACTGGGGGCCCAGAAACCGAACACTGTCCTGGCCTCATCCCCAACAGCGTGGGCAGCATGTGAAGCGGGCGGTTCTGCCCCTCTGCACTGCTGAGACCCTCCCCTTGCAGAGCTGCCTCCCGCTCTGGGTTCCCCAGCACAGGAAGGACGTGGAGCTGCGGGAGCGATTCCAGAGGAGGCCGTGGAGGTGATCCAGGGACTGCAGCCCATCTGCTCTGGACGCAGGCTGGGCGAGCTGGGGGTGTTGAGCCTGGAGAGGACAGGATTCCAGGGAGATCCTAGAGCCCCTTCCAGGGCCTAAAGGGTTTCCAAGAGAACTGGAGAGGGACTTTGGACGAGGGCCTGGAGTGAGAGAACAAGCCTTCCAGCTGCCAGAGGGCAGAGTTAGATGGGATATTGGGAAGCAACTGTTACCTGTGAGGGAGGTGAGTCGCTGGCACAGGCTGTCCGGAGAAGCTGTGGCTGCCCCATCCATGGAAGTGTCGAAGGCCAGGTTGGACAGGGCTTGGAGCAGCCTGGTCTAGTGGGAGGTGTCCTTGCCCATGTCAGGGGGCTGCAGTTGGATGGTCTTTAGAGTCCTGTCCAACCCCAACCACCCTGTGACTGTGGAGGGCAGAGGGCCTGATATTGAAGCAGTTTTGGCATTTAAAAGCCCCATCAAGTGTCCTCACTGGTCACATCTGTAGTGTTCCTGTTGTCTTCTTGTCCTCTCACTCAACAGGGTGGCTTCCGAGGCACTGTGTTCGGACAAGTCGGGACACAGGGGCCCGAAGCAGGGACTTGTGCGGGGCATCATAAAAGCCACAGGAGGGAGTTGGTGGTTTCTCAGTGGCTGGAAATAGGAAAGAATAAATGTTGGAAGTGAGGAGCTGGTGCTTTCTGGGAAGAACTAACTCTATTGTGTAAGACAGTGCCGGAAAGTTGCCAGGCTTTGCAAGGGCAATTAACTGTTAGTTGCTAAAACTGATGAAATTGTTAATTGCCAAAGCTTTTGCTCTGGAAATTACTAGAAGAGGCTTAGTGATCTGAAAGCTTTGCCCATTACTGAGATGTGCAGGGCCAGGGGTTGGACTCGATGATCCTGAAGCATCCTTTCAACTCAGGATGTTCCATGATTCTGTAAAGGGGAGCAATACTGGCCAGGGCTTTGAAAGGAGAGAAGACCATCGACTTTTCTTTCATGGCTGCAGGTCTGGGGCACTGCTGTGCCAATTCTTACATCCTCACAGGCAAGTGTTCAGAGATTTCAAATGATCAGTGACGTTCCATTTCTTGGCGTTTCTAGATGAAGCTCCCGCTTCTTGCCGTGTTTGCCCTGGTGTTTGTGGCTCACTGCGAGGATGGCGCCAGGCTCCTGGCCTCCAAATCCCTGTTAAACAGATACGCAGTGGAGGGCAAGGACTTGACTTTGCAGTACAACATCTACAACGTTGGCTCCAGGTAAGCCCTCTCCAGGCTTCAATACGGACCACGAAGGCTTCAATACGGACCTGTGTGGCTGCAGGGTACAGGGCGATTTCTGAGCTCCATGATGAGCTGTTGCTTTTGCGCCCTCTAACTCTCATCCTTCCAGCAGTGCCTGAAGGATTGACCCTGAAATTTGCCTTTTCCTTCCTCTTCCATTGTCCCTGCTTCCACCTTGTGGCTGCTCAAGCGGTCAGTCCAGCTTGGGGTATAGTTCCTGTGGTGTCCTGTGACACTCTGCTCCCCATGCATGCAGCTCCTTTTCTTGGCTTTGTGAGCTCTTTTTTACGTTTATTCATTTTAATGAAAATTCCTTTCTGCTATCAGGACTTAACTATGGACCTGAGAAAGATAAAACAAAACTTCCGCAGTGCTGGTAGAAAGCTTCATTCGCAGAATGAAAAGCTGATTGGACAAAATGCAGGACACTGTTAAAGTGCTTTGGGGTTTTGGTTTTTAGATTTTTTTTTTTTTTTCTTTAAGGCAGAATAATGCATGCTGAGTGCAGTACTGCTAAGAGAAGAATATATGGTGCTGTAATGTTGGATTCACACAACATCAATGAGATACTGTAATTCTACATGTGGGATTTAGTTATTATTTAGGCTTTCGTGTGTATCCGTGGAATGGTATCTGAAGTTCAGCAACCTGTCAAATCCTGTTGTGGAAAAAACAGTGTTTTCCTGTCCTTGTGGTTGTTTCTCTCAACTTTGCCTTCCTCTCTCTGCAGTCTCCCTGTAAGACACCTCAACTCTCCTCCACATCTTGTACTGGTGACATTTCACCTTTCAAAAATCAGTTCTTCCATTTGGTCAGGATGCAACTGTCAGTGCACTTTGCTGCAGAGCCTGTGAGCAGATGGCAGATCTTAAGGTTCTCGTCTCACCCCTCTCTTTGTTGTGTTTAGCGCTGCCCTAGATGTGGAGCTGTCAGATGATTCCTTCCCCCCAGAAGACTTTGGCATCGTCTCTGGCATGCTCAGCGTCAAGTGGGACAGGATTGCTCCGTATCTTTTAATGTTCTGAAATTCTCCCAACTCCCTTTCTTGGCCCTGAGCATCCTGCAGCTTCGTCCTGTCTTCATCTGCTGTCTGGAAAATGCCTTCCAGAGCCTGGACAGGGTGCCGAATCCAAACCCTTGCTCTTCTGGATGGTGCAGTATAAAAATAAAGTTCCTTGCAGATGGGACCCGGTCCCGGGGTAGTTCCTCTGCCTGGGGAGGAGCAGCTGGCTCAGCCTCAGGTGGATCTGGCTGTCAGTGACCAGGAGGACTCAGATCTGTCAGCAGCACTGACTTTTGCACCTGGCTCCAGGCTGCTCTTTCCTATCTCCTCACTTTTCTTCCTGTGATGAAATACAACCATTTTCCTTAACGTCTGGCTCCCAGAGCGAGCAACGTGTCCCACACTGTGGTTCTACGGCCTCTCAAAGCTGGCTACTTCAACTTCACCTCTGCCACCATCACGTACCTGGCACAGGAGGGTGCACAGGTGGTGGTAAGTGGTTGATTTATGGGACCCCTGCAGACACACCTGACCGCGCTCCTGGAGCTGCATGGTCGGGGATGATGCGCGTCCCCCATGTGCTCTCACCCTGCCCGGTTCTGGAGCGAGGAGGAAAGGTGGCAAAGCCTGTCTTTTCCCTGCCTTTTCCAGGTTGGCTTCACTAGTGCTCCCGGGCAGGGAGGAATCCTGGCTCAGCGCGACTTTGACAGAAGATTCTCCCCTCACTTTGTAAGTACCTTTCAATTGATAATGGAAAAGTGCACCACGGCAGCCGCAGCCCAGTGCTATGGCTTCCTGCTTGCACGTGGTGTGTGTGGCTTGCCCTGCAGTCACCTAGAGAGCTCCAGCAGGAGCTGGAGTTAATTTCTGTCAGTTCTCCACAGGACTGTCACAGAAGCAGCTGAGTTTCCATCTCAGCTCCCTCTGTGAAGGAACTGCACTGTGGGATTTGAGCCAGAAAATCTGAGGGTAGACTCTTAGAACCTCCTAGGCTGGAAGGGACCCACAAGGATCGTGGAGTCCAACTCCTGGCCCTGCACAGGACAACCCCAGGAATCCCAACCATGTACCTGTCGGCCCTGTCTAAACTCCTTGAGCTCTTGTCAAGCTCGGTGCTGTGACCACTTTTCTGGGGAGCCTCTTCCAGTGCCTAGGAGACCATCCTCTAGGAGAAGAGCCTTTTCTTAATATCCAGCCTAAACCTGCTGTGACACAGCTGCGGGCACTCTTCTCGACTCCTGTCACTGGTCACCAAGGGCACAGCCTGCCCCTCTGCTTCCCCGCGTGAGGAAGCTGCAGACAGTGTCAAGTCTCCCCTTGCTCTCCTCCTCTGACCTCACTGCTCTAAGACTCCTCTGGCCTGGATTGTTTTGGCTTTTCTCTAACAATATAGATAATATAATAGGATATAATATAATATCAATATGCATAAATATATATTAATATATATTATTAATCTATTATAAGTATAATATAAACAATATAATATAAATACAATAAAAATTTTCTCCCTCTAGCTGGATTGGGCGGCATTTGGCGTGATGACCCTCCCCTCCATCGGGATCCCCCTGCTGCTCTGGTACTCGAGCAAGAGGAAGTACGACACCCCCAAGACCAAAAAGAACTGAGCAGAGTCAAATGCCACCAGCACCGCAGAGCTCAGGAAAGGACAACCCAGAACCCGCAAGAACAGCAGCCGGGTCGGGATGGCACCGTCCGTGCGAGGTGCTGCCTGGGCCGTGCTTCAGCTCTCTGGGCAAAGGATTCGGGGGCTGCAGCAGCAGCAGCAGCAGCGAGGAGGTGTCCTCTGTGTTCTAAAGGAGGAACAAACAAAAAGAAAAAAAAACAACCAAAAGTCCCAAACTGCCTTGTCCAGCCCCTTTGGAGGCAGAATCCCTCTGTCCTCTGCAGTCGCAGCAATAGGGAGCAGCGTGTCAGTGCCCAGAGCGGCCTGTGTGTGGGGCTCTGCCCCCTGTGCTGCCTCCAGCTCCCATTTGCCTGTTGCAGTTTTCTGCAGGGTGTCGTATCTCAGGGCCCCCTCCGGGTTCTGCCTGCCTTGTGGGACGGAGCTTGCTCTGGTGACACGGCAGACCTGATTTGATAGAGCATGTCAGACCTGCTGCTTTGGCCTGTTGATGCTGTTCTCTGGCCCACCAGCCTGCCCAGCTCCATGGTGGGCTTATAAAGCAAAGAGGCTGGAGTGTTTCAGGGTTAAATTCCTCAAGAATCAGGTGCAGAGGCTGGGAAATTCTCCTTTCCTGCACTGGGGACGCTCTGCTTAACTACACCTATCCACACCCCCCTCCCCTAGACAGGCTCCAGCTTTCTGCTGACAGTGGATCAGGACACGTCCTCTGCCACCAGATATTTCCCCGTTTCATTCTCTCGCCCTTGGTCACTTCGGGTGACATTGAGCGGTCGGGGACACAAAATGGTTGTTGGCGGCTGAGGATTGTTAAGGGCCCTGCTCGGAGGGGGCATGAGCTCAGTGCGTTCCAGCAGCAGTGGCTCCTGCTCCGGGCCCCGGCATGGCTTGCCCTATCGGGCGGGCGGTGCCTCCTCAACATTCGTCCTTTCCCCCGGGTGCTCCAGTGCGGGCTGGGCGAGACCGCCGTGCTCACCGCGGGGTTGGGCACTGAGGTCTGCCTTTCGGAGCCGAGGTCTCCCGTGGCATCTCGGACCCGGTGCATTCCGGATGCAACGGGGCGGCGGCAGCGAGACGTCCACTCCGCGCCCGCCCCCACGCGGGGCCTGCCGCCTCTTCCCTGGCTCTATGCAGGGTTTCTCCCCGCCCCAAGGGTGCAGCGGGCACCGCGCTGACGCGGAGTCCCGGCGGTCCCGCCCTGTGTGTTTTAGCGTCACTTCCCAGCCGGAACTCGCCGGGCGTTTCCTCTGATTGTGCGCGGCGCTCACGCGCGATTGGCAGCGGACGTGGAAGGCCGTGCACGGTGTCGCGGCTTTGCAAGGGTCCAGTGCTGAGGCTCTAGAAGGTTCCGCCGCGCTCGAGCCGCCGCGATGATGGGCCCGCGCCCCGTCCTGGTTCTCAGTAAGTTCCGCCGGCGCGGCCCGGCCTCCCGGAGCGGAGGGCGAGGGGATGACCGGTTCGGACCCGCGCTCCACTTTGCCGCTCGCCTGACTCGCCGCCATGTTGGGTCTCCTCATGGCCGGGCGCCTTTTCACAGCCCATTCCGGCCGGGGCCCCCTGTCCTGCCGGGGATCCATTGGGGATCGCCGCCGCCCCCGGCGCGGCCCGAGCTCCCCCTCGCAGCTCCCTACCCGTAGCCTCTGCCGCACCCTGCGCGTGGGATCTCGGAGCCCCGCTGCGGTCAGACCTTTTCTGCCATCCTTCCGTGCTCTCGCCTGTTTTCTCGTCTTTCTCAGTACGTTGCTTTGTACTGCCCCGTTTGAACCGCATGTGAACCCCAGTTCTTAGGCCTCTAGTATGCAAAGGACATGGAGCTGCTGGAATGAGTCTAGAAGAGTCCACGGAGATGCTCCAAGGGCTGAAGCTCCTCTGTTCTGGTGACGAGCTGGGGGTGTTGAGCTTGCAGAAGTAAAGCCTCCAGGAGGACCTTAGAGCTCCTTCCAGTGCCAAATGGGGCTCCAAGATAGCTGGAGGGGGACTTTGGACAAGGGTCTGTACTGATGGGATAGGAGGGGTTGGTTTCCCACTGCCAGAGGGCAGGATTGGGTGGGATAGTGGGAAGAAATTCTTCCTTGTGAGGGTGGTGAGGACTTGACACATGTGGCTATGAGAAGCTGTGACTGCCGCATCCCTGGAAGTGTCCAAGGCCAGGTTGGACAGAGCTTGGAGCTCTACTCTAGTAGAAGGTGTCCCTGCCCATGAAAGCGTTTCAGAACGAGATAGTCTTTATCCTATCCTTTAGGTCCCTTCCAACCCAAACCATTATATGACTCTCTCACCGTTCACCAACATGAGGTATTCCCAAGGGTTTTTTTTTTTTCTGCTTGGCTATCCCATTCTCTTTTCTCCATCCATTCTGTTCTGTATTAACCTAGTAGGCAGACTATTGCACCCCACTGCTCCTTTTCTATAAGCCGGCTTGCCTGAGACTTGGTGCTGCTCTTACTGTTGTTTCCTTTTGTTCTGTCTTACACCTCCCTGTGGGCATGCGTCTGCTCCTGAGTAAATCTGGGCAGGCTTGGTCCAGGCTTGTAATAGTAGAAAAGCATCCCTGAGCCAAAATATCCTCTAGGGCTGAGTTTGTCGACAGCTGGTCTGTAGCTGTGGTTGTGAGCCAGTTGGTACCCCAGCTGCTGCTCACCCTCACGTGCCAAAGCAACATTGGTGGATTAACTTTATCTTCACCCTGTTCTGCTTACTGTACATGAGCCTCTGTAACTTTTTTTGACTGAACACTACTGTACAATAGCAGCTCCTTGGCTTTGTGAGATCTGGCAGATCCTAGTGAGTTACTGCAGTTTGATTTTCTGGGGTAATAGGTCCCGTTTCAGGGTTGCAAAGCTTTGTCTCAGGATGCTAATGAGGAGTTATGTTATAGTAGGGAATGTTGTTTTTCACTGATGTTTTCTATCAATGTATTTCTCATCACGACTGCAGTATTTGTATTGTAAACTCTGAATTTCAAATTGGTCGCATGTTAAATGTGTGACTGAGAGGTGACTGTATCTTTGTTGTTTTGTACTTGATTGTACTTGATTAATTTTATTTTTTCTGTGTGCTGTAGGTCAGAATACAAAACGTGAGTCTGGAAGAAAAGTCCAGATGGGAAACATCACTGCTGCAAAGGTACCAAATTCTCAGGGTATTTTGATCCTTTTTATGTGTGCGTGTGTGTATGCATATTTATATGTTTCAGAGGGAAAATTGGATGTGAAGCGTATTTTCTCTATGTGAATATGGAGTAGAAGAAGAAGCAACATAGAAAATAATTTTCTATATTAGCAAAAGACTTTTATACTATTACATAAAAATTCTGTATAAAAATTAAACGTCTGCGCTGTTCATGTAATGGGTACCCTATAAATCATGGAGGGATTGAACCAACCAAACTCCTTTTCTCCACAAAGTCTGAAAGTGTGTCAGTTTTGACATCTGATTGAGATAATGATTTAGTGTGGTTTCCAGTGTCTTGATAATCCCCATATTCTCATTTCCACATAATTCTTAACCTTGGCTGCATCTCAACGACAGCATTGTTGGATCACTTAAGTTTTGCAGGGGCTGCTGATTTCAGTGTGGGGGTTTTTAGACTTTTTGATGCCCTCCTGAATTACCTCGTTTCTTTGATTCCTCCTAGACTATTGCTGACATTATCCGAACATGTTTAGGACCAAGAGCAATGATGAAGGTAAGAATTTGTGCTGCAACACTTGTGCTGCAGCTGACTAGAAGTGAGGCACACATGGGACAGAGCAGTCAAGTGTTGTTTCTCTTGTGGTTGCAGATGCTTTTGGACCCCATGGGTGGGATTGTGATGACCAACGATGGCAATGCTATTCTTAGAGAAGTAAGTTTCTCCTAAAGGATTGTATTGTTTAACATTAAGTCCATATGTGCCTGAATCTTGGGTGACAGTGGAGCTGTGTGATCTCCTCACCTGTCCTGAGGGCAAGTGCTAACCAGCTGCACCAAGAAAGGTTCTCACCGGGGAGAAATGAAACATACCCAGCAAATGTTCTTGCTCTACAGAAATGTAGGTATGATCCTAGAATGGGAACTTTTCATGGAGTGTTTACAAGACTGATGCACATTCTTTAGTAATTGGAGCTATTATCAACTGCATTGCGACCTTTTGGTGTTCACAACGCCATGTGCCGAGACCTAGAAATCATTGTCATCTGTGAGGTGCACAAGCTGTTAAAAGGTCATCCTAAAAACTGTAGTGCCTGAAAAAAGTGAAGACAAAATACTGTCCAATACAAAGGCTTGATTTTGGTCTCAGAAATGAAGAAAAAGCCTTGCTGTGGTTGGACAGAATGCCTTTGATTGTATAAAAAGTGTGGTATTTGTTCCACTGAGTGATGTGAGATATTTCTGCTTTAATATTCTGGGACAAATCCATTCCCCTTGCACTTTCATAGATTCAAGTCCAGCATCCAGCTGCAAAATCAATGATAGAGATCAGCCGCACTCAGGATGAAGAAGTTGGAGATGGGACCACATCTGTCATTATCCTTGGTAAGGAGACTGACTGGGACACTTTGCATAAAAGCTGAAGTTTGCTCTTTTTTCTAAGCAGAGCCCATGATGAGACACATCTTAGTTACTTACTATCCTTGAGATGGAGAGGGGTTTTTTTCCTGTGCAAGAGCACGCTAGGTTCATGAGACCCTAACGTGATCAGCTCCACACTTTGGGAAGTTGTTCTTTCCCCGTGATAACCACAGTTAAGTGTAAAGAAAGGTATAGGTGATGTTAGAGCTCTCTGCATGGATAGAAGATACATTTTTTCTGGTATGAGCTTGCCTTTCTTGACTGCTGATTATCCTATTAACTTACTTTGGGGATTTTGATTTAAATTTTTTTTTTTTTTTTTAGCTGGAGAGATGCTCTCTGTTGCTGAACACTTTCTTGAACAGCAGATGCACCCAACTGTGATCATCTGGGCTTATCGTAAGGCTCTTGATGACATGATCAGTATTCTAAAGAAAATTGGGTAAGTTTGGGCTGGTAGAAGTTAAAGAGGAGGGACGTGGACTTTCTGTATTGCTTCAAGCTGCTCCTTCAGACAGCTATGTTAGTCGAATGCAACTTAGCAAAAGGGTTAGATTGTTGCTTGGAATTAAGATGCAGTTTGCTCTTTGGTTTTTCCTTTATCTCAGCACTCCAGTGGATGTGAACAATAAAGAGATGATGCTTAAAATAATTAAGAGTGCGATAAACACCAAGGCAATAAATCGATGGTCTGACTTGGCCTGTAGCATTGCTCTTGATGCTGTTAAAACAGTGGAGTTTGAAGAAAATGGCAGAAAGGAAATTGATATTAAGAAATACGCAAAAGTAGAAAAGGTGAGTTTGTCCTGAACTGTTTCTTATCCTTGTGCCCGTTCCTTGTTGTGAACTAGTTTATTCTGGATGGATTGGAAAGAATTTTGTGTTACTTCTCTGCAGTCCACAGACATAATCCTTGAAGATATTTCAGTCACTGGTGTCAGTCATGCTCATTTACAATGCCAACAGAGGCTGCTATTTCAACTCTTTTAGAGTACCTGTCAAAAAGATAATTTCAGTTGGATTTGGAAGATGGAAAATGAAACATACTGCCAGACAATAGGATGTTAAAAGTTTCTTAAGTTCTTTCATGGCTTCCCACTTAAAATCTAAGTCAGTGTGTGCTTAAAATTAAACTTGTATAGTGATCTGCATGCACTGTGGCTACTTGGGAGATATTTTCCCTTTTCTGTATGTGGGACAGCTTCAGGAGATACTTTCAGATACACAAGTTTTGTAGACTAAACTGATTCACCTCATTTTCTCCCTTCCTTATGTCTGTCAGATTCCAGGTGGTTTTAGTGAAGACTCATGCGTTTTGCGTGGAATCATGGTGAATAAAGATGTAACCCATCCCAGAATGCGTCGCCTTATTAAGAATCCACGCATCGTCCTTCTGGATTGTTCACTGGAGTACAAGAAAGGAGAGAGCCAGGTAAAGTGAGTCCTGTTGGAGACATCTGCAAGTCTTGATTTAAGATGAGTAAAATGAACAAATGCAGATGGCTTGTTAAAAGTGTAAGTGGTGAAGGGTTTTCTGTGTTCATTTCAGAGGCCTGTTGAATGTGGGGGATAATTCTGCTGTGGGGTCCAGAAAAATAGGAGTGAGACTATAGCATTTTGACTCATTGAAGCAGCTACAGTGATTTGTGTATCTGAGTGCTGGTCAAGAGCAAAAGAAATATTTCTTAGCTTGAACTAAGGTTAATGTTCAACTGACACAATGTCGTAGTTTATTTGATCAGTGGTTTTCATCCCTGACTCTTTCCCTGCTTATACTGGAGGAGTTGAGCTGCTTGAAGCTGGGGGAGGTTGGAATGAACACCGTAAGTTGTTTACACTTCTTTTATACAGACTGACATTGAAATTACTCGGGAGGAAGACTTTGCCCGTATCCTGCAGATGGAGGAAGAATACATTCAGCAGATGTGTGAGGATCTGATAAGAGTCAAGCCAGATCTGGTCATCACAGAAAAAGGAGTTTCTGGTAATAGCACATGTGATTGATTCTTTGTGTTGAATTCATCTCAGTGAGGTTCATGGTGTTAAATGCACTGCTCAGGAACCTAGGAAAAACCAACCAAAACTAAAGAAAACCACAACAGCAAACTAATACAACTCCTCCCAAATCAGGTGCTGAATCTGGTTTGGGTTTTATTTTAGCTTCCTAGCAAATAGGTGTAGAGTGCAGGCATTGAATTTTGTCCTTGATGTTGCTTTGTGAAAGTAGACTCTTAAAATATTTTGCTTTTCCCACATTTGGGAAAGATACCAAAACACAAGTGAAGCTGAGTCTTAACTGCTGGAGATCTGTGCTACCATTTTGCCTTACAGCCTGGTCTAAAAAGCTACATTTAGGTGGTTCTTTCCTGTAACCCCTTTTGTTTCAAAGATTGAAATTAAACTAGCTGAATTGATAACTGATAAAAAGATGAAGTTTGACATGATACTGCTGATTCGTTACTGAAATGGCACAAACCTGGTTTCAGACCTTGCCCAGCACTACCTAATGAGAGCCAACATCACTGCTATCCGCAGGGTGCGGAAGACTGACAACAACCGGATTGCCAGGTAGGTGTTGGCTCCTGTCTGGAGCCCATTCCTACTGTGCATGACATGAAATTGTTCTGATCTCACTCTTTCTCAGGTCTGATTTGTGAGTGTCTAATGTCATGCTTTGGTGTGCTAGGGCCTGTGGAGCTCGCATTGTCAGTCGCACAGATGAGCTCCGGGAGGAGGATGTGGGAACTGGTGCTAGGCTCTTTGAAGTGAAAAAAATAGGAGATGACTATTTTGCTTTCATCACTGATTGCAAAGATCCTAAGGCTTGCACCATCATCCTGCGGGGAGCCAGCAAGGAAATCTTAGCGGTAAGTGAGTGCATGGGCTCCTTCACCTCCTGTGCCAGCCACCTTTGTGATGAGTCATAGCTAGCAGACTCTGGGCTGAGCTTTCAGCTGATGTGGTGCACCAGTTAATAATGAGAAGAGCAGTGGAGCTGAGGAAGGGTCTGGAGCACAAGGAGTAGCTGAGGGAGCTGGGAGGGCTCAGCGAGGACTTTATTGCTCCCTATTCAGTAGTACCTGACAGAACGGTCTAGCCCACTGGGGGTCAGGCTCTTGACCTTAGTAACAAGTGACAGGGCAAGAGGAAGTGGCCTCAGGTTGCATCAGGGGAGGTTTAGATAGGCTATTAGGGGAAATTTCTTCATGGAAAGTATGTTCAAGCACTGGCACAGGGTGGCCAGGGCAGTAGTGGAGTCACCATCCTTGGAGGGATTTAGCAAATGTATGGATGTGGCACCTTGCGACTTGGGGTTATGGCAGCTTTGGCAGTGCTGGGAGAATGTTTGGACTTGATGATGTTAGAGGTCTTTCCAGCCTCAACAATTTCATGATTACATACCTGTTGCAGGAGGTGGAGCGCAACCTGCAGGATGCCATGCAGGTGTGCCGCAATGTCCTCATGGACCCACAGCTGGTGCCAGGTGGGGGAGCCACTGAAATGGCCGTTTCTCATGCACTGACGGAGAGGTCCAAGGGCATGACAGGTGTGGAGCAGTGGCCCTACCGTGCAGTGGCCCAGGCTCTGGAAGTCATTCCCCGGACGCTGATCCAGAACTGTGGTGCTAGTACGATCCGTGTTCTGACTTCACTCAGGGTAAGGCATGTGGCAGGGGCACTAGGAGAGAGTCAGCCGTTCCCTGCTTTACCCAGCTCCTTAGATCAGTCACCGTTCCGACCAGTGCCCTTGTCATGCTATGACATGCTACATGTTCTTGTATAAACTCGAGAATATTCTAATGACCTGTTACAGTTTCCTGAATCTGTGGTCAATTTTGAGATTCCAGAGGGGAATTTGCCATCTCACCCCACTGGTTATGACCTGTCTTTTTGCTTCCAGGCCAAGCACACTCAGGAAGGCAGCCAGACATGGGGGGTGAATGGGGAGACTGGAGCCCTGGTTGACATGAAGGAGCTGGGGATCTGGGAGCCCTTGGCTGTCAAACTTCAGACCTACAAAACAGCCGTGGAGGTAAGGAGAGGTGGAAACTTCCAGTACCTCTGGGTGTCATGTGGGAGAGGAGGACATCCTTCCCTGTATGCTGGGGTGTTTGGGTGGGCATCACGCACCCACTGCAGGGCATGCAGGTGTCTGTGGGATAATGAGGGATGTGGGAGCCCAGACCCAGGGTTTTTGATGCTGTGGTTACATTTCATCGTGTTTCATCCCACCTTTTCCTGCAAATGGTGCAGAGTGCTCCTACTGGTTCCAATGCCAGACAGAGCTGTGCCTGAGCAATCCCATGCCAGCAACATGCTGGAACCATCAGTGGTTGTGCGAAGTTTATCCCTTTAGCTGGCTGGGGCTGCCATGGCTCAGCTGTCCTTCTAGTTACAGATCTGCCATTACCTTGCTGGTAATGGGTCAGAGGCTGTTCCTCTAAGTGATACTGTGTCCCTTCTCTGTCAGTCAACAAGAAAAAACGGGTATCCTTGTTTCCAAGCAGCCCCTTGCTGCTCCTCACAAGCCTGTGAGGCACCGTTCCCTTCTCCCATGCTGAAAGAACCATTTCAACCCAGGCTGGTGGTAGTGTGGTGTGAAAGCTGGGCAGGTTGGGTTTTGTCTTTTGAGATGAGCTCCAGATGAGCCCTGGGTGTGGGGTTTCTCTGCAGACTGCAGTTCTCCTCCTCCGTATTGACGACATTGTTTCGGGGCACAAAAAGAAGAGTGACAACCAAAGCAAGCAGTCCGCAGCACTGGAGGCAGCCCAGGAGTGAGATTGAGTCTCTGCCAGAGGAGAACCAGCTGCCTTGACCTTGACATGGGGAAGAAAGAGCTCAATGCAGCGGCCGGGTCTTGAGGCTGAACCTGAAAAAGTATGTTTAAAGTCTAGGAGGGATGGAAAATACCCTGGACATGGGGAAAAGGCAGTCGCTGTGTCCCTGCACTAGAGGACACTGCTCCTGGGGTAAGGGTTCCAGAGTGAAAATTCTCTTTGCCTCAAAATAAATACATTGTTTCAGGCTCTTTCTCTGTTTAATCACCCAGGGTAAGTGGGGTGTGATGGAAAAGCTCTATCCAAGGACTGGGCAAGGTCTTGGGGCAGAGTCCCGATGTGGGGGTGGCCTGGAGGGGCCAGGACCCTGCCAGGATGCTGCCATCAGCTTCTCTCTGTCCCCACAATCCCTCCGAAGGCTGGGATCTCCTGTGGGCAGCGGTGGGTGAAACCGGACGGTTCCCTGTTGAGAGGCGTCCCTGAGCCCCTCTGGGCCCCTGGGCTTCGTGAGGGGCCGGGAGCAGCCCGGGCTGCACGCGCTGGTGTGCGGCTGCAGCAGGGCAGGGGACTGGGGGGAAGGAAGGGGCTTCTGGCACCCGCACTGGGACGGGCTGGGCAGGCGGGTCCGTGCCAAGCCCAGGAGGTTCAGTGAGGCCAAGGGCAGGTGCTGCACCGAAACACAGACAGACTGGGGAGGAATGGATGGAGAGCAGCCCGGGGGAGGATGCGGGGGCATGGGTTAACAAGAAGTTCAGCATGCCGTGGCAACGTGCACTGGGGGCCCAGAAACCGAACACTGTCCTGGCCTCATCCCTAACAGTGTGGGCAGCATGTGAAGCAGGTGGTTCTGCCTCCAGCTCTGGGGTGAGCCCAGAGGATGAGATATTGGGAAGAAATTCTCCCTGTGAGGCACTGACAGGTGACTCAGAGAAGGTGTGGCTGCCCCATTCCTGGCAGTGTTCAAGGCCTGCTGGGAGAAGGCTCAGAGCAACTTGGTCTTTTGGAAGGGGGTTGGACCAAGATAGTCTTTAAGGCCCTTTGGATTAAAAGCAGTCTGTTACTCTGTTTTTCCATTATCACTTTACTCTGATTCTGCAAGAGCCCACAGAAGCAGAAATCCCATTGTGAGCCTGGCTGAAGAGATTTACAGCGCACTGCACTCTGCAGGCAACCTGGCTTTGAGCACAGTGGTACAACCAAGGTGTCTTGGGGTGAAGTTATGACGATGCTCTATCCCTTATCATCGGCTTTATGCCCAGAAAACGAATGCTAAAACTGTAGCTTTAAGATGGGCCTAGGGGGTGGGGAGCCTTGAGCTCCTGGGGCTCTGTTCAAGCTCTCTCTGGGTGCTCCGGACAGTGTGGACCGGGATGCTACATTGTTCCACTGTTCCTTTTTTTAGATTGAGGGGGGGTTTTTTGCTGCTAGCCTAAAGCAAAATGGTTTTTTTCCTTCCCTTCCCCTAGCCTGGAGGCAGTACTGGGAATCCTCTCAGCGGTTTAGTTTTTTTCTTTTGAACTGTTTGTTTTGAACTTGCCTGTTTTTTTTCTTTTTTGGTTGGTGTGGGGAGCTGGCGGGACCACCCCAAAGCTGAGGCCTTGGAGGAGGTGAACCGACTTGAGAAAGGACATTAAAATCCACCAACTTCAGCTGCTGCAAAAAGACCCACACCAAAAATCCAACAGGTTCCCTCCCAGCTGCTGTGAACTCTCTCTCCTCCCCTTCCCATAGACAAAGAAGGGCAGTTGTCACCTTTGCCTCGGTCACAAGGCGAGGTGGGGTGTGAATTTCAGTTTTTTTCCCCTTTTTTATCTTTCTTTCCAAGCCTTGCAGCGCCTTTTTTGTTGTTGTTGTTTTGGGTTTTTTTTTTGTTAATAAACAGGATTGTTTTCACCTTCATCCCCTAGTATCCATTTCGCATTGGCAGAAGATAGAGGACTTATTGAAGCCCTCCTTCTTACAAGAAAAACTTTAGACTGTCTTTCTCCTAGAATTTGTTTCTAAACCAAGACACAAGGTGGTACAAGGAAGGCATCTGTCATGGTGTTCCTTTTATATTATTATGAAATCCTCAATACCTCGACACACTTCCACCGTGTGTAGAACAAAAAAGAACAGCAAGAACACAGTACTCTGCTCAACAAAACACATCAAGGCTACCCAGAGAACACCAACAGACACCTTCCTTAGTGCCCCTTTTGGGCAAGCAGCAGCTCTGACATCCTCTATCACATCAGGTCTGTAGTGTCACCAGAGTGTGAGAAACGAGGCTCACTTTTGAAAATTTCAAATGTTTACTAAAAACCTTAACAAAATACAACAACGGACTTAAGGAAAAAGGACAGCACGCTGCGACTTGGCGACCTGGCAGCTATGAACTTGTCAAGAAAATGGCTGCTCCGCCTTTTGTAGCCCAGGGCGTTGCATTAGCAAACCCTGCCAATGAAGTCTTCTTTGCCATTTGTTGGTGGAGGCTTCTTTCTTGCAACTTGATTGGAGGGTAGGTGTTGCCATGCTGAGCCTCCTAGTAAACAAGCCGTCCCTCCTCCCAAATGCCCCAGGAAGGGGCACAGGTACACGCCTTCTTTTCAAGTCTTCCGCCTACCACGGCCGTCTCGGCAACCATGGGGAGGAAAGGGGACTAAGGGGAGAACAGACGACATCCAAACAAACCTCAACAACGTAAGTATATATCAATAAAACTTCTCTAACATACATCCCTTAATTAGGAGAGTAAACCATCGCATCGCATTACCCATCCGTAACAAGGGCAAGCTCCGTCCCACAAGGCAGGCAGAACCCGGAGGGGGCCCTGAGATACGACACCCTGCAGAAAACTGCAACAGGCAAATGGGAGCTGGAGGCAGCACAGGGGGCAGAGCCCCACACACAGGCCGCTCTGGGCACTGACACGCTGCTCCCTATTGCTGCGACTGCAGAGGACAGAGGGATTCTGCCTCCAAAGGGGCTGGACAAGGCAGTTTGGGACTTTTGGTTGTTTTTTTTTTCTTTTTGTTTGTTCCTCCTTTAGAACACAGAGGACACCTCCTCGCTGCTGCTGCTGCTGCTGCTGCAGCCCCCGAATCCTTTGCCCAGAGAGCTGAAGCACGGCCCAGGCAGCACCTCGCACGGACGGTGCCATCCCGACCCGGCTGCTGTTCTTGCGGGTTCTGGGTTGTCCTTTCCTGAGCTCTGCGGTGCTGGTGGCATTTGACTCTGCTCAGTTCTTTTTGGTCTTGGGGGTGTCGTACTTCCTCTTGCTCGAGTACCAGAGCAGCAGGGGGATCCCGATGGAGGGGAGGGTCATCACGCCAAATGCCGCCCAATCCAGCTAGAGGGAGAAAATTTTTATTGTATTTATATTATATTGTTTATATTATACTTATAATAGATTAATAATATATATTAATATATATTTATGCATATTGATATTATTTTATATTATATCCTATTATATTATCTATATTGTTAGAGAAAAGCCAAAACAATCCAGGCCAGAGGAGTCTTAGAGCAGTGAGGTCAGAGGAGGAGAGCAAGGGGAGACTTGACACTGTCTGCAGCTTCCTCACGCGGGGAAGCAGAGGGGCAGGCTGTGCCCTTGGTGACCAGTGACAGGAGTCGAGAAGAGTGCCCGCAGCTGTGTCACAGCAGGTTTAGGCTGGATATTAAGAAAAGGCTCTTCTCCTAGAGGATGGTCTCGTAGGCACTGGAAGAGGCTCCCCAGAAAAGTGGTCACAGCACCGAGCTTGACAAGAGCTCAAGGAGTTTAGACAGGGCCGACAGGTACATGGTTGGGATTCCTGGGGTTGTCCTGTGCAGGGCCAGGAGTTGGACTCCACGATCCTTGTGGGTCCCTTCCAGCCTAGGAGGTTCTAAGAGTCTACCCTCAGATTTTCTGGCTCAAATCCCACAGTGCAGTTCCTTCACAGAGGGAGCTGAGATGGAAACTCAGCTGCTTCTGTGACAGTCCTGTGGAGAACTGACAGAAATTAACTCCAGCTCCTGCTGGAGCTCTCTAGGTGACTGCAGGGCAAGCCACACACACCACGTGCAAGCAGGAAGCCATAGCACTGGGCTGCGGCTGCCGTGGTGCACTTTTCCATTATCAATTGAAAGGTACTTACAAAGTGAGGGGAGAATCTTCTGTCAAAGTCGCGCTGAGCCAGGATTCCTCCCTGCCCGGGAGCACTAGTGAAGCCAACCTGGAAAAGGCAGGGAAAAGACAGGCTTTGCCACCTTTCCTCCTCGCTCCAGAACCGGGCAGGGTGAGAGCACACGGGGGACGCGCATCATCCCCGACCACGCAGCTCCAGGAGCGCGGTCAGGTGTGTCTGCAGGGGTCCCATAAATCAACCACTTACCACCACCTGTGCACCCTCCTGTGCCAGGTACGTGATGGTGGCAGAGGTGAAGTTGAAGTAGCCAGCTTTGAGAGGCCGTAGAACCACAGTGTGGGACACGTTGCTCGCTCTGGGAGCCAGACGTTAAGGAAAATGGTTGTATTTCATCACAGGAAGAAAAGTGAGGAGATAGGAAAGAGCAGCCTGGAGCCAGGTGCAAAAGTCAGTGCTGCTGACAGATCTGAGTCCTCCTGGTCACTGACAGCCAGATCCACCTGAGGCTGAGCCAGCTGCTCCTCCCCAGGCAGAGGAACTACCCCGGGACCGGGTCCCATCTGCAAGGAACTTTATTTTTATACTGCACCATCCAGAAGAGCAAGGGTTTGGATTCGGCACCCTGTCCAGGCTCTGGAAGGCATTTTCCAGACAGCAGATGAAGACAGGACAAAGCTGCAGGATGCTCAGGGCCAAGAAAGGGAGTTGGGAGAATTTCAGAACATTAAAAGATACGGAGCAATCCTGTCCCACTTGACGCTGAGCATGCCAGAGACGATGCCAAAGTCTTCTGGGGGGAAGGAATCATCTGACAGCTCCACATCTAGGGCAGCGCTAAGCACAACAAAGAGAGGGGTGAGACGAGAACCTTAAGATCTGCCATCTGCTCACAGGCTCTGCAGCAAAGTGCACTGACAGTTGCATCCTGACCAAATGGAAGAACTGATTTTTGAAAGGTGAAATGTCACCAGTACAAGATGTGGAGGAGAGTTGAGGTGTCTTACAGGGAGACTGCAGAGAGAGGAAGGCAAAGTTGAGAGAAACAACCACAAGGACAGGAAAACACTGTTTTTTCCACAACAGGATTTGACAGGTTGCTGAACTTCAGATACCATTCCACGGATACACACGAAAGCCTAAATAATAACTAAATCCCACATGTAGAATTACAGTATCTCATTGATGTTGTGTGAATCCAACATTACAGCACCATATATTCTTCTCTTAGCAGTACTGCACTCAGCATGCATTATTCTGCCTTAAAGAAAAAAAAAAAAAAATCTAAAAACCAAAACCCCAAAGCACTTTAACAGTGTCCTGCATTTTGTCCAATCAGCTTTTCATTCTGCGAATGAAGCTTTCTACCAGCACTGCGGAAGTTTTGTTTTATCTTTCTCAGGTCCATAGTTAAGTCCTGATAGCAGAAAGGAATTTTCATTAAAATGAATAAACGTAAAAAAGAGCTCACAAAGCCAAGAAAAGGAGCTGCATGCATGGGGAGCAGAGTGTCACAGGACACCACAGGAACTATACCCCAAGCTGGACTGACCGCTTGAGCAGCCACAAGGTGGAAGCAGGGACAATGGAAGAGGAAGGAAAAGGCAAATTTCAGGGTCAATCCTTCAGGCACTGCTGGAAGGATGAGAGTTAGAGGGCGCAAAAGCAACAGCTCATCATGGAGCTCAGAAATCGCCCTGTACCCTGCAGCCACACAGGTCCGTATTGAAGCCTTCGTGGTCCGTATTGAAGCCTGGAGAGGGCTTACCTGGAGCCAACGTTGTAGATGTTGTACTGCAAAGTCAAGTCCTTGCCCTCCACTGCGTATCTGTTTAACAGGGATTTGGAGGCCAGGAGCCTGGCGCCATCCTCGCAGTGAGCCACAAACACCAGGGCAAACACGGCAAGAAGCGGGAGCTTCATCTAGAAACGCCAAGAAATGGAACGTCACTGATCATTTGAAATCTCTGAACACTTGCCTGTGAGGATGTAAGAATTGGCACAGCAGTGCCCCAGACCTGCAGCCATGAAAGAAAAGTCGATGGTCTTCTCTCCTTTCAAAGCCCTGGCCAGTATTGCTCCCCTTTACAGAATCATGGAACATCCTGAGTTGAAAGGATGCTTCAGGATCATCGAGTCCAACCCCTGGCCCTGCACATCTCAGTAATGGGCAAAGCTTTCAGATCACTAAGCCTCTTCTAGTAATTTCCAGAGCAAAAGCTTTGGCAATTAACAATTTCATCAGTTTTAGCAACTAACAGTTAATTGCCCTTGCAAAGCCTGGCAACTTTCCGGCACTGTCTTACACAATAGAGTTAGTTCTTCCCAGAAAGCACCAGCTCCTCACTTCCAACATTTATTCTTTCCTATTTCCAGCCACTGAGAAACCACCAACTCCCTCCTGTGGCTTTTATGATGCCCCGCACAAGTCCCTGCTTCGGGCCCCTGTGTCCCGACTTGTCCGAACACAGTGCCTCGGAAGCCACCCTGTTGAGTGAGAGGACAAGAAGACAACAGGAACACTACAGATGTGACCAGTGAGGACACTTGATGGGGCTTTTAAATGCCAAAACTGCTTCAATATCAGGCCCTCTGCCCTCCACAGTCACAGGGTGGTTGGGGTTGGACAGGACTCTAAAGACCATCCAACTGCAGCCCCCTGACATGGGCAAGGACACCTCCCACTAGACCAGGCTGCTCCAAGCCCTGTCCAACCTGGCCTTCGACACTTCCATGGATGGGGCAGCCACAGCTTCTCCGGACAGCCTGTGCCAGCGACTCACCTCCCTCACAGGTAACAGTTGCTTCCCAATATCCCATCTAACTCTGCCCTCTGGCAGCTGGAAGGCTTGTTCTCTCACTCCAGGCCCTCGTCCAAAGTCCCTCTCCAGTTCTCTTGGAAACCCTTTAGGCCCTGGAAGGGGCTCTAGGATCTCCCTGGAATCCTGTCCTCTCCAGGCTCAACACCCCCAGCTCGCCCAGCCTGCGTCCAGAGCAGATGGGCTGCAGTCCCTGGATCACCTCCACGGCCTCCTCTGGAATCGCTCCCGCAGCTCCACGTCCTTCCTGTGCTGGGGAACCCAGAGCGGGAGGCAGCTCTGCAAGGGGAGGGTCTCAGCAGTGCAGAGGGGCAGAACCGCCCGCTTCACATGCTGCCCACGCTGTTGGGGATGAGGCCAGGACAGTGTTCGGTTTCTGGGCCCCCAGTGCACGTTGCCACGGCATGCTGAACTTCTTGTTAACCCATGCCCCCACATCCTCCCCCGGGCTGCTCTCCATCCATTCCTCCCCAGTCTGTCTGTGTTTCGGTGCAGCACCTGCCCTTGGCCTCACTGAACCTCCTGGGCTTGGCACGGACCCGCCTGCCCAGCCCGTCCCAGTGCGGGTGCCAGAAGCCCCTTCCTTCCCCCCAGTCCCCTGCCCTGCTGCAGCCGCACACCAGCGCGTGCAGCCCGGGCTGCTCCCGGCCCCTCACGAAGCCCAGGGGCCCAGAGGGGCTCAGGGACGCCTCTCAACAGGGAACCGTCCGGTTTCACCCACCGCTGCCCGCGGAAGACCCCGAGTCTGACGCTCGAGCGCCAGAAACCGGTCGGTCCTTCCTGGCCCCTCAGAGCCCACGGCCGATCCTTTCCTACAGGCCCTTCCCAGCGCCCCCCACTCTGTCCGGAGGCCCGAGGACACAGCCTCGAGCGGCCCCCAGCCCCCCGCCCCTCACCGTCTCTCCCGCCGCCAACGCCGCAAAGACGAGTCAGCGCAGCCGCGGCGGAAATGACGCACAAGAACGACGCCTTACGGGGACCCTTAGCCCTCTGGGAAATGGAGTTTACGCCCGCACACACGCAGGGACTCCGCGCCTGCGCAGAGCACGCTTCCTGCACCGCCCCATCGCCCGCTGGTGGTAGAGCGCGGAGAGCGGCGTGGAGGTAGCGGCGGGGCGGCGTGCCGGGCCGGGGCTCTACTAAGACTCTGGCGAACAGCAGCAGGTGTGTTTCGGCACGACAAGTTGTTCTGCCCACGCCAGCAGCCTGCCCAGGTCCGTGGGGGATGTGTAAAGCAGTGAGGGAGGAGTGAAGGAGAAGGAGCAGAGCAAAATTCCTCAAGAATCAGGTGCACAGAAGCCTAGTGTCTCCCTTCCTGCATTGAGGACGCCCTGCTTGACTCACTCACCCCAGAAAGGCTGTGGCCTTCTCCTGCCCGCGGAACAGGACGTGTCCGACCTCCCTAGTGCAAAGTGTTATAAATAATAAGCCGAATCCGTGAATTAAAAATATTAATAACAAAATTTATTGATGCGAACCAAAAATCAAGAATTTTAGAAATAGAAAAACCCCGATAGAACCATAACCAAAGCTCAGTTCCGATCCCGGGAATCGGCACTGGGTGAACCGCAGATCCTGCCCCCTGTAATACAGAATCCCCCTTTGGTTCACAAATTCGGAGAGTGCAGGGTCCATTTTTATACAGTTCCCGGGCTAGTGCAACCGATTACTTCATCGGTTCTTTTGTGTGTATGGTCTTGGATTCATATTCATCTGGTTTCTTTTCTGGATGTGATTTTGGTGAATAGTTTTTTTCGCGGAGACATAAACTTTTGTCTGATTTTACTGGAACCAGGTATTGACATGTATGTCTTTGATGAGATTGGGATGATGGATATGGGGTGCTGAGCGCTTGGCCAATGATGGCAGTGCTCAACTCCATCACCCATGGGTGGTGCCTTCCTTTCTTTCGATGATGGGTGATTCTCTGCTATTCGGCCGAGGAATGTCTTCCCAGAACCCTGCATTCCTTAGGCTTAAAACATTATACAGTAACACACAAACTAACTCTATATAGGTATATAAAGTATCATAAAAAGAAAACACAACTTAATCCTACAATATCTATCACACAAAGCCACTAACATAAAAACCCGTTGGTGTTTCCCGTGCCTGAGGAAGCCCCGAGAGCTCCCCTTTACCTGTGTCTCTCGGGCAAATGCCTCTGGTGGGAGAAAGGCCTCAGGACCCACCCTGGTACTGCTCCTCACACACACACAGACTTGCGAGGAGCAGCTGGGTCAGCCTCAGGTGGATCTGGCTGTGACCAGGAGGACTCAGATCTGTCAGCAGCACTGACTTTTGCACCTGGCTCCAGGCTGCTCTTTCCTATCTCCTCACTTTTCTTCCTGTGATGAAATACAACCATTTTCCTTAACGTCTGGCTCCCAGAGCGAGCAACGTGTCCCACACTGTGGTTCTACGGCCTCTCAAAGCTGGCTACTTCAACTTCACCTCTGCCACCATCACGTACCTGGCACAGGAGGGTGCACAGGTGGTGGTAAGTGGTTGATTTATGGGACCCCTGCAGACACACCTGACCGCGCTCCTGGAGCTGCGTGGTCGGGGATGATGCGCGTCCCCCGTGTGCTCTCACCCTGCCCGGTTCTGGAGCGAGGAGGAAAGGTGGCAAAGCCTGTCTTTTCCCTGCCTTTTCCAGGTTGGCTTCACTAGTGCTCCCGGGCAGGGAGGAATCCTGGCTCAGCGCGACTTTGACAGAAGATTCTCCCCTCACTTTGTAAGTACCTTTCAATTGATAATGGAAAAGTGCACCACGGCAGCCGCAGCCCAGTGCTATGGCTTCCTGCTTGCACGTGGTGTGTGTGGCTTGCCCTGCAGTCACCTAGAGAGCTCCAGCAGGAGCTGGAGTTAATTTCTGTTAGTTCTCCACAGGACTGTCACAGAAGCAGCTGAGTTTCCATCTCAGCTCCCTCTGTGAAGGAACTGCACTGTGGGATTTGAGCCAGAAAATCTGAGGGTAGACTCTTAGAACCTCCTAGGCTGGAAGGGACCCACAAGGATCGTGGAGTCCAACTCCTGGCCCTGCACAGGACAACCCCAGGAATCCCAACCATGTACCTGTCGGCCCTGTCTAAACTCCTTGAGCTCTTGTCAAGCTCGGTGCTGTGACCACTTTTCTGGGGAGCCTCTTCCAGTGCCTAGGAGACCATCCTCTAGGAGAAGAGCCTTTTCTTAATATCCAGCCTAAACCTGCTGTGACACAGCTGCGGGCACTCTTCTCGACTCCTGTCACTGGTCACCAAGGGCACAGCCTGCCCCTCTGCTTCCCCGCGTGAGGAAGCTGCAGACAGTGTCAAGTCTCCCCTTGCTCTCCTCCTCTGACCTCACTGCTCTAAGACTCCTCTGGCCTGGATTGTTTTGGCTTTTCTCTAACAATATAAATAATATAATAGGATATAATATAAAATAATATCAATATGCATAAATATATATTAATATATATTATTAATCTATTATAAGTATAATATAAACAATATAATATAAATACAATAATAAATTTTCTCCCTCTAGCTGGATTGGGCGGCATTTGGCGTGATGACCCTCCCCTCCATCGGGATCCCCCTGCTGCTCTGGTACTCGAGCAAGAGGAAGTACGACACCCCCAAGACCAAAAAGAACTGAGCAGAGTCAAATGCCACCAGCACCGCAGAGCTCAGGAAAGGACAACCCAGAACCCGCAAGAACAGCACCCGGGTCGGGATGGCACCGTCCGTGCGAGGTGCTGCCTGGGCCGTGCTTCAGCTCTCTGGGCAAAGGATTCGGGGGCTGCAGCAGCAGCAGCAGCAGCAGCGAGGAGGTGTCCTCTGTGTTCTAAAGGAGGAACAAACAAAAAGAAAAAAAAAACAACCAAAAGTCCCAAACTGCCTTGTCCAGCCCCTTTGGAGGCAGAATCCCTCTGTCCTCTGCAGTCGCAGCAATAGGGAGCAGCGTGTCAGTGCCCAGAGCGGCCTGTGTGTGGGGCTCTGCCCCCTGTGCTGCCTCCAGCTCCCATTTGCCTGTTGCAGTTTTCTGCAGGGTGTCGTATCTCAGGGCCCCCTCCGGGTTCTGCCTGCCTTGTGGGACGGAGCTTGCTCTGGTGACACGGCAGACCTGATTTGATAGAGCATGTCAGACCTGCTGCTTTGGCCTGTTGATGCTGTTCTCTGGCCCACCAGCCTGCCCAGCTCCATGGTGGGCTTATAAAGCAATGAGGCTGGAGTGTTTCAGGGTTAAATTCCTCAAGAATCAGGTGCAGAGGCTGGGAAATTCTCCTTTCCTGCACTGGGGACGCTCTGCTTAACTACACCTATCCACACCCCCCTCCCCTAGACAGGCTCCAGCTTTCTGCTGACAGTGGATCATGACATGTCCTAACCTCCCTCGTGTAGTCAGTAACAAAACAAACCTGCTGGTATTTTCAGCCCTGCTGGATGCCTTGAGAGCTTCTCTGTGCCCTTGTTCTTCTGGCAGCTGCCTCTGGTGGGAAAAGGGCCCCGGGGCCCTCTTCTGTACACATTTTTTCCCCTTACACATACATAGATGAACAGCTCATGTGCATCGATCCACGGCCCTCTCATTTGGCTGCATGTGCTGCCTCAAATCCTTTTATTGGAGGTCCCCACTCCCAGCCTGTGCCAACAGCTCTTCCTACAGCCACTTTCTTCTTTCCCTTCTGCCTCAGGGAGAAATTCTCCAAGCTGCAGACAATGAAAAACAGGACAGAGGTCCAATCTGTGTTGGCTATTGAGGCCACTTAACTATTCTGTCTCCCACATGACACCCCCCCCCGCCCTGCCCCCGCGTGATTTGCTGCAGCCAGGACAGGCTGCTCACAGTCTTGAGACACTGTGTACAAGACTTGTCCTGGCTTTTAGAACCTCAGATCTTTTTCTGTGAAGCAAGGGGATTTTTGGGAAATGTTTAATTCCTCCCCAGTAAGTATCTGTCTTGGTCAGTATGTGGTGGCTTTCAGGCCAGGAGATCACACAGCTCCATTGCCACCCACATAACTGTATTCTGGAAGACTCTGACTATTGGAAACCTGGAAGCTGAGAATTTTAGGCTTTCTGTGCTAATAGGCACTGACCCTCAAGAGACCACTACATTTGACCTGAGGCTGTGGAACAGGCTTCCAAAGTTGACTGATAGCACTGGGATTATGGGTGTGTAGTTTGAATAGAATTGTGTAATATCACAGCATGGAAAACTTAGAATTTAAGGCTTTAGACTATAGTCATATATATAGAATATATATAGAATAATATATATAGAGAGAGAATATGTATATATATATATATAATATATATAAAGCGAGAAGGAGGCTTTAGGGTGTAGGCTAACTTCTTTCGCCGCCTTCTTCATGGGTTTGGGTGGTGTATTTTAATTGGGTGAAAAAATCCGCATTGCGGACCATGGGTGTTTGGTTGTTGGGTTAAAAGTAAAAATAATTTAGGTGTCCTTTGTTAATTGGACAAAAGACCTTGGAAAGAGATAGAGCCATTTTTCACCTTGTTAGCTAGAACTCATAACTTGTGAGACTGTACTATAGATAAGAATTAATAAACATCTGAGTCTGAACACAAAAACTGTGTCTCTCGAACATTTAATCCCAGCTCTAGCATCTGACTTAGGTTAAGGAGGGGTGAAGCCACACAGTTAGAAGGGGTTCCAAGAAGGTGATGTGGTTGTTGGCTGGGTCAGTGTCTAAGACCAGAGAAACACGTGGCATCTAAGTATTTATCTTTGGCTTTGCAAGTGCAGTGTGGGCAGCCTTTGGAATTGGATGGGTATTTGAGCTGAGCTGGGTCATAGTGAGGAGGAGCTCAGGGCTGGTGATTTCTCTCAAGTGCAGTGGTAGTTTTCTGTCTTCTGGTAACTTTGGTGGCACCAGCAATGACAGCTGCTCCATCCTATCAGAGCAGGTGAGCAGAAGGCTGTGGAGCTTTTGAGGGCAGGGTTGATGTGGAAGACCTCTGTGGTGTCCAGTGTGATTCTGACCTGGGGAGGGAGTTTTCTTGCAGATGATAGAGTAACCTGCCAGCTGCAGGAATGGTGCCTGATTAGTTGATGCGGCTTCTTCAGACCCCTCCACCCTCTGAAAGCTCCATTGAAGGATCAGAGACCGCTGCCCTCCAGTGTGTAGTTTTGACTTTGGTTGGAAAGAGACCCCAGTGCAGCATGTCTTCCAAAAGTTGCTTGCATTACGTCTGCACTAATGGTCTCCCTTCCAATGGTGTATGTCCCAGCAGCATCTCTCTTGCGCAGTGCATCTGGCCAGATGTCTCTCCTAACTCTGTAACACAAAGTTAGTAACAAAAATGTTTTGATTTGCTTGCTCAATCAAAACATTTTACCTAGTCAGGGAAAAACTGTGTATTTTAGGGATGGAAAATTTATTGGTAACAATTTACAGCTGTGCAAGTTCAGTTAATGCTAAAGGACAATCAAAGACTTCTGTCATAGGAGTATTTTTACTGCATGTGTATAACCACACACACCCCTCCTCAGGATAAAGTGAATTACTGAGATTTGTTCTTTATTTTACTCTTTAAAGTTTTACACTTCAGTTCCAGTTTTATTGACTTGGTCAAGTGTGATGTAAAGCATCAGTACAAGGACTGGAAATATTGGCAAGGGGATACCTCCCCTTTTTTTGCAGGAGGGGAGTTTGTCCATTTTGAATGGCATTGTTAAAAATGATCTGCTGGTCAGAGCTCTTTCCCTTGTTTTCTGCCTCTTTGGCAAGTTGCGTGAGATTATATCTATTGGGACATCCAAATGTCAGAGTGGGGGGTGGGCAATAGTGTAGTGGAAGAGCAGGTGTGAGGAGGATGAGGGGGTCACAGGGGACTTCCACCCCCAAAAGGTGTCTGTGTTGGTTTCAACAACCAACGAGGAGCTATGCTCCTAACATGCCACTGTCCTTCCCTGCCTGCCATCAAGGGAGGGACAATAAATCAGTGATGATGACTGGAAAATAAGAATTTATCAAAAAATAACATCACAAAGCAACAGAATGAGACATACACAATGGAAAGAAATTGTACAAAATAAAGGAAAATGTTTTAACCAGCAAAAATCAAGGTGTTAAGTAACCCCCTTGTAACAAAGATAAAATGGCTTCTGCTTCCTTTAGCAGCTCATGTGGCCTAGGAGGACAAAGACAAGATGATGGTAAGGTTCTCCTGGCTCAACTCTTACCCCCTGGAACTAAAAATACCCCGGGATGTCAGGGGCTTATGGAGTAATTCTAACGGCAGATGGGGGGCAGATGGAATTGCCTAGTGAGCACCAGACCTGCAGTATCAGTTTCCCTGCTCCCTCTCAGTGACAGCAGCAGTGTTTGTACAGGTCAGTTCTGGCACTTCGCTGCCTCTTCCTGCCACTCGCTGGGCCCTCCCTCAGCTTGGTTGGACTCAGCTGGTATTGATTCTGCTGATTTTGGTATCTTCTGCACTCAGGGGAGGAAGGAACACCCAGTGGGGGAAGCCAAGCACTGAAAACTGTCCCCCTGGCCCCCACAGGAAGATCTTTCTGTCCTTTCTCTTTTTGTCTGGGAGTAATTCTTGGACATAATGAATTTTGGAGGTGGAATCAAAATTTCAGGGGTGGTTACCTCACAGAGAATGAATCTGGCTTTTGTCTGGGAGCAATCCTTGGATGTATGGAATTTTGGACGTGGAATCCAATTTCATCTATGGGCTCCTGAATGATAATATCCGGAATGACAATGATGACCATAGGAGGGCTTCCTGTGACATGTGGAAGTTTCAGACAAGCCTCAGATATTGGTAACAGTTTAAATTTAAAGGATCGCTCTGGACTTCAAGTTCTAATGATGGCAAATTAGATCTATTTATAAAAATTTGTTGTTTATTAAACAGACAAGAGACAACAGATGAAAGATCCTAATCAGAATTACTTACTACACAGTAGAAAACTAAAGACCTACTAGTAGATTATAGCATAACATGAAACAGTGCACTACATCAAGGTAACTATATTAAAGCTAGAAAGAGTATTGATTAGGAGGCAAATGTAACTTAGAACCAAAATGACAATAATGTACACAGATTCCTTCACTTAACCCCTGGGGAGTAACTGTGAAGTAGGTGTCCCTACTCACAAGAGAAACTCCACACATTTCCATGGAAATGTATAGAAGATTTCTGCCTTGTGAAAGTTTGGTGTGGCTTTTAGAGTTCGTAAAGTGAGGTGTCTGTCAGTCAAAAATCTGACTTCTGTTGCCAGATCTCACTTCAACAGTAAAATGTTTATTGGCAGTTGGGAGATGCCAGACCAGTGTTAAACCCATGGTGCCAGAATAATTCCCTACAGGACAACTTGTCCTGTTTGAGTTATCTGACTGGTTAACAAACCATAGATAATCACCGCCCTAGTGGGAGGATGAGATGCCCTGCTATGGAAGGAAATCACCTAGGCCCAAAGTTTCAGGTGTAGATGAGAAGGAACCCAGGGGAGGCCAAGGCCAGCGAGACCCATCTGTCCTGGCAGCTTTCATCTGGGAGCAATCCTTGGATGTATTGCATTTTGGAGGTGAAATCAAAATTTCAGCCATGAGCTCCTGGAGGAGAATGACAGTTCTTTTCCATAGGAAGTAAAGCACATAGCCCCAGTGTTTCAGGTGCAGATGAGAAGAAGCCCAAAAGAGATTAATGCCAGGTAGACCAGTCTGTCCTGGAAGTTTTTGTGTATGAGCAATCCTTGGACATACTTTTTGCTTGCTTTGCCTTGGAAACCCAACCCCTTACTTGCCTTGCACTACCTTGCATAGCTATCTCCCTCTTGACCTGTCTACTGCCTTCATTCCTGGCCTTCTCTTGCAAGGCTTGCCTGTCCTTTGATTTGCCTTCCCATGCCTACCTCAACCTTGCATTTCTTTATGGACCCCTCTATGTTCTTCCCTTGTCCTTCCTCCACTCCGTTGCCTTGCACTGTCTTGCTGACCCATCTCCTCAGCTTGACAAGAAAAGGGTTCTTCCAGGTTTTACTTCTGTCCCTGTTTCACGCTGGTAATTTTTTAGGGGGGAAGAGGGAGTTCTGTAAACCTGGAAGTTCCTTTGCTGTGCTGTTTTTCCTTTCTTCCCCCTCTCCACCATATTGTCAGAAGAAGTTGACTTCTCCTTCATCTTGTCTTTGTCCCCTGGGCCACATGGTCTTCTATGGAGGCTGCCATACTGGGGGAGGGGGCTTCCCTGTGACATTGTCTTTGTCCTTGGGCCACGCAGCCGATAAGGCAGCCCCATCTTGGGGGAGGGGCTTCTCTGACGTTTTGGTTTTGATGTTTCAGTCTTTGTTATAGAGCCTTTGTATTTTCAGTTACTGCTGTTTCCTTATTAATTGATGTTCTGTTTTTTAGTAAACTTTTTTCACTTTTATCTTTTCACATTTGTCTCTTCTTCTGTTGAAAGATGAGTGCTTAAAACTAAAGGAGAGGTAGCTTGTTTCCCAGGCTCCACCTTGTAAATAGTCTTAAGCTAAGACAAATTTGGCACACAACTAAAGGCGCTTGAGAGAGAAAGTGACAAAATAACAATATGTTGGGGGTTAGGTTTGTTCCTTCTTTCTCTAAAGAATTTTTTCCCCACAAGTTACCAAGGAGACCAAGTGTTAGATACTTGAGAGTACTTAACCGAAACAAAGAGGTGGACAAAGGTGGAAGGGGGAGATAACGCAGGTAAAAGACAAAGCTTGAGGCAGCTGCGGGGCTTTTCTTTCTCCGGCGTTCGGGGAGACGCGTGTCTGCCGCTCCTCGAGGATCTCAGCCGCCGCAGAGCACGCCGAGCAGAGAACGGCTGTTGCTGGCTGGAGGAGTTTCACTGTGGCCAAAGGGATCCAGTCCTGGGAAATCTACTATCACCGGGTTGGCCTGAATCCTGAGTTTTCTCTGCCACCTGCAGGAGCTGGTCCAGGCCCTGCCTCTCCTTCGGTTTTCTTCGGCACTGCTCCTCTTGCTACAGCGTGACCCTGCACCCCCTGCGCTGCCGGGACATCCTGCCCCTGCCTGCCGGGACACCCTGCCATCCCAGCGACCAGCCCGGGACTTTTCCACTGTTTCAGCTTAGTGCTCTGAAAATCCTGCAGAAGCACCGAAACCAAACTGCCCTGGGTTTTGTGAAACAAAGCCCTCAAGGTTCTTGGTACTGTTGTCGTTTGTCATTAATGCTGTAGTTGTTTGGTGGGGGGGTGGTTTTTTTTGTGTTTGTTTGCTTTGTATTACATACTAGTAAAGAACTGCTATTCCTATTTCCCAAATCTTTGCCAAAGAGCCTCTGATTGTAATTTTACCTGGCAGATACCTGTCTTCCCAAACCAAGACACAATATTGTCCGAAACATTTGTGTATTGGGTACAGAACTCCCTGGTCACTACGCATCTGGATCTAGTCATATGGGTGTGGCACCTAACTTTGTATATGTGTCCGCATATGTGGAGCCTTTTGCCCGCATGATGGATGTCCTTTTTCAGATCAGGGAGAGTGAGAAACCAAGATTGCTTTGCGGATACACTTTGTGATATCAGTTTATGGAAAGTCAACATCAGCGGCAAGATCATTTTGGATGTGTATTCGTTGTTGTTTGCCTGTCCTGGTCTGGGATGCTGCTTCTGGGGTTTTAATAATGATTTCACCCAGCCTACTGGGAGAACAGGAGAGGATGATTTTTCCCAACCTTTCACCTCCTTCTCCCACTTCAGTTCAGACACATAACTTTTTGAGAATGTTGAATTCCCTCAGGATGTTAAAAAACACCGTAATTTGTTGCCTCTGGTGGAGCAAATACAAGTTTCCACACATAAGGGGCAAGGTCCAAGAAAGCTTCTTTTCCTGGCACACAGTTTATCTGTGCGAGATGCAGTTGAAAATTTTTTGGCTTAGAATTGGACAATAAGAGATACAGAATGTGACAGTACGTAGATCTGAGAAGGAAAATGCGCAGCACTGGTTTTGACAGCAGAAGCAGTGTGCTTGATGGCTCCTGTGCTGGCTCATTGTTCTGTATGAGGAGTAGGTAGACATTTCACCCTCTGGGAGAATGAAAACATGTGATGTTATATAAGGCGAAGAAGGAACCCACAGAGGACCGTGGTTCTGTGTGCAGTGTACTTGTACAGGCTGCAAGAGGAGTGTGGCTGCCACTCAGCTGCCTGCCAAATTCAAGTTATCAGTTGTAAGGAGGAAGGTCTGCCACAGCTACCTTTGCTGATACATATTTCTAACTCAGCCTATGTGGAAACAATTCCGTTTAGCTTTAGACTCTGGGATCCAGAGAACATGATGGTTGATGTAGCCGAGAAGGAAAGTACAGGGTACACGAGGATATACACGACAGGAGTTCCCTGCCTAAGTCCAGGAACAGCAGGGATGTGCAGGCCCTGATATGTAAGTTAGAGGCAGAAGTGTCAAACAGAAGAAACCAAAGAGCTGATCACACCTTCTTCATCAGCAAAGCATATTTTGCTGAGTAAGTCTGGCAATGCGCAATCTAAAAATGAATGTGACTGACAGTCACATGCTATAAAAGGCCAGTCCCACACTTTCACAGTGAGGACTTCTAGCACACCCCACTAAGGTATGTGTGAAGATCTTTCCCATGAGTGGGGATGCCCCTCAGGGTTACACCTTGAGGCTCAGCAGAAGAGATTTGCCCACAGTTGCTGATAGAGGTGAGGAGCATCAATCTCTACTTTAAAAATGGGGTTTTTCTAGCTTTTATGAAATAGCTTCAATATTGTTTCAAAAATAGAGCATTATGCTAGAAGCTACAGCTACCTGTCCTGTGTACCAGATAGTTCTGACTAAGGTCTTTTTTGTCTAAGCATTATCAGTATTGTAATAGAATTAAAGAAATAATTTATTGTATTTATATAAATATATTAGGTTAGCCATCCTTAATCCCACAAGACAAAGTTGTATAAAGGTAGGGTTACACCTGTATGATCCTTTAGACATAAACCTTTGACCACATCTGGGCCTGGGATTGGATTTGGATGTAGCCACACCCAGACTCCTCTATGAGAAGGAATTTAGAAAGCCAGGGCAGCATTTCTGCACCTCATGACACCAGGTGAGGGTTTCTCTAATAAATTTTGTCTGAAACTCCCATCCTGCCTGTGGCAAGGAGGGAGGTAGTTCATCAGTAATCAGTTTTATAAAGTTACTCTGTGTAGAGCAGTTAATCTCAAATTTAAGGCCAACTGCCCTGGATGTCCAAGTTAAACCTTCCATGAAGGTACATGCTAGCTGCTCCATAGTCATTACTCTGAAAGAATAATAATAGGTTAGTTACAGTGAAAACCTACACACAACTTTCTACATATTGTGCTTGTAGAAATGTATTCAAGGTGTGTGTTTGCTGTGTGGCCTACAAAGCACAAGGAACCAGCTTGTGATAAGGAAGGAAGATAGGAGTGTTATCTCTGTCCAGTAATACATACAGTTTTGCCCCAGTTCCTCCAGATAATATTGCTCCAGGCTCAGGAACTTGATATGGGATAATTGCCCGCAGAGATTGAAGGGCTGTGAATTGCACTTTTACAGACTGAACTTCAATTTCATGTTTGAAATCATGTTTATGATACCAGTAACAGAGTTCCAGTGCTATCCCCCCTAAATAAGGCACAGGAAATTATCAAAGATACCTAAAATACAGGAACTTGGGAATATTATACTAACAGAGGATGTAGAAGGGGAGAATGTGGAGTACAGAACCATACTGCATTGTCGGGGTTTGTTATATAAATGATCATTTCTAGATTAATAGGTTGCAGTCCCAGCACAGAATCCATTGATGTAAACAATTCTACTTATTCTAACATTCTGGAAGAGATGCCATCTGGAAGAATTTCAGTCCTCACCATGTTTTATACTAAAGGTACAGTCACAGTATTTTGGCCTCTAATTCTTTCTGTTTCTTGCAATGCCTAAATTACAGTTTTAATTCATTTTTCCATTGGGTTATTATGTATAGCAGAGCCTTGTAATGCCTTGGACCAAAATCCTAGAGATTTTTTCTGACTTTTCAGCCCAGTTGTCTGCCAAAATCCTCATAAGACTTTATTGCCTAGAATTGTTACTTCCAATTCAAAAAGGATTTCCTTGCCTAGGAGTCTGTAATTTGGCTTGCTCAATCAAAGCATTTTTGCAGGCATCAGAGGTTTCTTCTTGTTTCTTTGTCCATTGCCAAACAACTTTCTTCTTGGTCCATTTCTACTGCTATAGCATTTGCCTGATAGTGTCTTGGTGTGAGGTGACAGGGGTTGAAAGAGAAGAATTTTTTGCATAGGCATTGACTTCTGTCAATGATGAAACATTTTTGCTTTTAAGATCCTATTTATTTCTAATCATGGGACACTGACTTGCACAAGATCATTCGACATTTGTTTCCTCATCACACATGAGGTAATTCTTCAGTTTTGCCAGATGATTTTCGTTCACCACCTGCACAACCTGTTTTGAAATTAGAGCCCAAATGTCCCCTAAGGTATTTGCTAGGACACCTATGTTACTAGTAGGACTATGATGGTTAGTGTAATCAAGGTCTTCAATTAAACAGGCACCCCTCTCAAAAGCTGTAGTTTGATACTTTTAGTTACTGCTGCCCCATCCAGACTAGAGCCTGTAATAAGAGCGTGAGGCGTCCCCATCTGCTGCAGGAAACTAATGGCACTAGTTTAACAGCATATGCTGTTAAAACTGCTGCACACAACCCTTGATAAGGCATAGGAGTGGCAATGTCCTGTCAAACAGGACCCCTGGTACTTTGTCACTGAGCACATCCACGGTACGTCTGATCCTTACTGCCTATAGGGCTTAATTTTTTTTTTTTTCACCAATTAATAAGTGGACAGACACAGCCTCACTATTCCAAGCTCACAAAATCCATATCAGTTTGTTTTCTCCTCTGATAGATCACCAAAAATTCCATTTTGGAATATAAGTGCACCCCTCCATCTAGCAGATCCCTCTGCCCCTCCATTTGTATGAGGAGTTGTGCTTCTACCACCTCCCTTTCTGCTAAATCTGGCTAAAGCTCAACCTTGGAGTCTGTGGACTCACTCAAGATATTTCCATCCCATTCCTCAGGATTCTGTGAATATGATTGGGAAATCAAAATGTTATTTTTCCCATATCTGTGCCTTTGTTTGTGAGCAGTATGTGCCACCACATATTGCTGTTCTACAGTCATTCCACACTGCATTGCTGCTCACAGCACCAATGTGCTGAAGCATAATTAGATCTTGTGTGATTGCCTTTGCATCTTGTAAAGTCCTGACTTCCTTTTCCAACTCTCACACTGCTCTGCAGTGACGTGACTTCATGGTCCAAAGCTCTAGGAACGGCAGCTAGCAGCTATCTCCATCTCCCCACTAACTTGAAAGAAGGTTTTGATGCCCTTTCCCCAGAGAGCATGTGCAGTAAATACTCGTGCACTGGATCTCTAAGAGACAAAGGAAGTTGCAGCCCAGGGCTGCAGATGATCCATACCTTATCCATAGCTTTAGATTGTGGTGTTTATGTGAAGTGTGGATCTGTTGCTCGTTGAAGTGTACCAAAGAGGGTGACTGGCACCTGAGGATTCACCATCACCTGCTGGAATTCACCCCAGCACCCATCTCTGCACAGACACAGAAGAAACAAATATCCTGACTCTGGGTGTGGATCAGTTCCTGGCACTCTATGGGAAAGAACCCACTTAGGGGGAGTCCTGGGGTGATTTGTGATGCTTGTATTCCCAATTGTCTGTTCTGTTTATGGTGGATATTAAGTTCTACACCTTTAAGACTGGTTCCGAGAGCAAAGAGGGAGAAAGAAGAGGCGCGCAGTTTGTTTGCAGAAACTGCACTCACTCCTCCTTATTCTGCTGCTGTACTGTGCTGTCTACACACAGACAGTGAGAGAGAGCTCTCCTTTGCTTTTTTAGTTAGTTTTTAGCTAGCTGAGGCCGAGAATTTCCCTGGACTGTTTTTTTTTTCTTTTTCTTGGAACTGTTTAAACCTGTTCTGGACTGGAAAACATAGAAAAACACCCGGAGCTCACACCTGTGGCCCACCGGGGCCCAGGATGGCATTTTCCAGCACCAGAGGAACAGATAAGAGACTGGGTGAGCTGACCTACAACCCATGGCAAGGACTTTCTTAATTTTGCTATTTCTCTTCAGGATGGTGAGAGGTTTTATTGTTTAATTTTATTCAATTTTTATGCTTATGAACACTTTGCTAGTTGAATAAACAGGTTTTTTCCACTTTCCCCTAAGGAAATTTTTTCCTGGACCAGTTGGGGGAGGGGCCGCTTGGATTTGCTTTCTCCTTTGAAGGTTTCCTCCCAAGTTTGCCCTAAACCAGGACAGGGGCCATTATGGTGACTCAGCTGGGGTGGCCGTAAGACCTTGCCTGGATCATCTTGCTGCCCCTGGCAATGGAGAATCAGAACTGACAGGACTCCACTGGGCACCAGCCAGATGATCAAGGACTCCTCCAAATCTTCTTCAGCATCATAGCAGTGAGCAAATCCAAAGTGCAATGCTCTAGAGATACTCAAGTAAGGATGGATGGGTGAATGAAATTCTTGGATTGGCAAGTGCACTGTTGTTCCTTTTTCATACTGCTTTTACAAAAGGTGTAGATTTATCAGTGTAACTGATCAGTGGGATCAATCTCCATGTAAGTCACAAGGAAACACTAGGTGGTGGGCCTTAATCAATCAATGGGATGAGAGCAGTGTAACTACTTAAGGGCCAAACTTTTTTAGTGTGGAAGAAGAAAGAATGGTGTTAGAGGAGAAAGAAGAGGAAAGATTTGGGGGTCTTGGCCTGAATGTGTTTGAATTTGTTGACAGGAGGGGTCAGTTATAAGAGGTAAATGTTATATGATGGTGGAGGATTTTGACAGTGAGGGAAGGGGACCAGGGAAAAATATCAGGGCATTCCCAGTGGATACTCTGGTTCCAGTAAAGCTGGGGAATGAAAAACTAGATTTTTGTATCGATAGTGGAGCCACACCTTCAGAAGTAACCTGCTGCAAGGGCCTGCTGAGGAAAGTTCCAGTACAGATTGTTGGGGTTAGCAGGAAAATGAGCTTTTTAGCCACTCCTACAACCCATGGCATGTATAGTTGGTGACACTAAAATAACTCATCTGTTTCTATATATGCCATAATGCCCCCTTTCCTTGCTGGGATGAGATGTATTTTGTAACTTTAAAGCACAAAACCTTAAACCTTTTCTGAGAATACCATGCAGCTTCACATTCCACCTACAACAGGCTGGAAAGCTCAGATCTGCCTGTTAATGTGTAAACCAATGGAGGACATTGGAGAAAATATTCTGGATGCCATTTCAAATGCAGTGATCCGCATGGGCCACAGGAAAATGAGGTAAAGCAAAGAATATGTCTCCAGTTAAGAGAAAAAGCTCAGAACCAGAAGTTCAACCATTAAAAATTAATAAATATCCTATAAAGACAGAAGCACAAAAAAGTCTGGAGTCATTGACATACACATTTTTACAATTTGGCATACTCAGACAATGTCAATGTGGCTTTTAGATGCCTTGCTCCAGGTAAAGAAGCCTTGTTCTCCAGAGTGCAGCAAGTTTAAGAGGAATCAATCAAATATGCACAGATATACACCCAACTGTACCAATCCTTATGGCTTGTTAACCTCAGCACTGGAAACAAACTCTTATTTTACTGTTTTGCTTTGAAGGATGCTTTCTCTTGTATCCCAATAGATAAGCAAGGTCAAACAATCTTTGCCTATGAATGAGATAATCATTCTGTGGCTGGAAGAAAGATGCAGTTCAACAGTGCTCCCTCAAGGATTCAAAAATAAGCCCACTTTATTTGGTGGTTTGGCAAAAGAAGTAGAAAATGGAAAAAAAGTAAGTGTTCTTCTTTTACAGTGTGTAGATGACATCCTAACTGAAGCTGACCAGGAACAAAACTCCTTGAAAATGACCATAAGCCTGCAGAACATTTTGGGACTTGCTAGAATTTCCAGAAAAAAATGTAAGACCAATACCTTAGCTTTAAGGTATCAAAAGGACGATGAGGTCTAGGAGAAGGAAAAAAAGTAGTGATATTACAAATTGCAGTTCATAGGACTAAAAGATAACTAACAGAAGTTTTGTTAGTGGCAGGATTTTGCCCCATGCAAGTTCAAAATTTTTGGACTAATATTTAGTTCCGTCAAAAGTTCTGAAGAATTGCTGGAATGGCCCTGAGAATGTTTTAACACCATAAAGGATGCTCATGGAAACATCAGCTTTAGGCCTTCCAGATACGACCTTTTCATGATATGTGCACAGAAGGCAACAAGTAGCCTCTATGGGGATGACACAGCTTCTTGGAAATTGGCAATGGCCATTGGCATCCTTCTCCAAGACACTGGATAGTCAGCATGCTTGTGGGCCATAGCAGTCACCATCCTAATGATGCAGGAGGCCCAGAAATTCACTTTGGGATGATCACTAACTGTACTAGTCCCATATGCCATTGCTGCCTGTTCAGAATCCAAAAGGACGTCCCTGGATCTCTCTAAGCTGACTGGCAAAATAGCAAGCTGTGCTAATGGACCAGGGAGAGAAGTAGTCATGTGTGTGATATCAACTTCAAATGAAGTCGTTTTTCTCCCTACTGAAAAGCAAGGACCTTTTCAATATGACTGGCTGCACACCATGGACTAGTCGAGACGCCAGAATTTAAGGGATGAATCTTTACAGGAACCAGGCAAAAACTGTATGTTGATGGCAGCAGAATGGTGAATACAGGTAGGTTACCCCTAGTGGGATGGAAGAGGTCAGTGGTATCCCTGAGGGTCTGTGTCAAGGACCCCCAGAATGGCATTGACCCATAGAGCATCACCCCATTCCCACAAGTCTCCTGCCCTCACCCACGTCACTCACTTCTTGGGCATCCAGCTGCCAGGTTTCAGCACCTGCATCACACCTGGCTGCAAAGGTAGGAGCCCAAACAGGTTGGGGACCCTCTCCCCAGAAAATTCCATGTCCCCCCTGACAGCCCCATTTTCCACAGGGTTGTATTGCAGTGAGTGCTACAAAGCCCTGAACAACATCTGCTCTGTCTGCATGGCCCCCCTGAGCTACCCAGACTCTGGGGATGAGGAGATGTGAGCAGAGGGGTGCTGGGAGCCCTCCTGAGGCTGGGGGGCTGCAGAGGGTGGGGGGGTGGGCTGCAGCTCACCCCTGCCCTCTCCTGCCCCTGCAGGGACTCCAGTGATGAGGAGACACCGAGGCTGTGGATGGGTGCCGTGCGGGCGCTGCGGGGCCAGGAGCGAGGGCGGCAGCTGCTGCAGCGCATCAAGGACATGATAAAGGGCCGGAGACTCCCTCCAGAATGGGTGCCCAGCTGTGAGCCCAGCTGAAGGAGGAGGAAGAGAGCGAAAAGAGCAAAGTGGGCAGCAGTGGGGTGGCCAACAAGAACAGATTGCTCTGCAGTTGAGGGCTGGCTGTGGAGGTGGCAATGCCCCCTGTTCTCCCCAGCACTGGGGATGCTGGATGCCAACACTGCGCTCCTCTCTCCCAGCAAGATTTCAACTACCAGTAGCAGGCCAAGAACAGTGAAAGTGAGGGCAAGGGTGCAGTGACAGCAGGATAGTGCCGTGTGGCAGCAAAAACACAGGTGCAGATGCTGTGATGTGGCTGAGCCCAACCAGTGTGTTGGAAGCTGAGAGCCACGGGGTGGGGAAGGGCTGGTGAATAAATCACCTGGTCCTCAAGGCACCAGAGTCCTGGTGTTCTGAGCTGGGATCCACCATTCCATGGTGGTCCTGACCTTGTGATACCCCAGCTCCATGTTGCCCATGGCTCCATCCCTGCTGTGACTCCAGCCTCTCAATGTTACCCAGCTCCCATCTCCAGCACCTTGGTGCCACCATCTCTATGCCCACTGTGCCTCCAGCCCCTATACATCCCTGTCCCCAGCCTTTATGGTGTTCCCATTCCCATCCCTGTGGTGCCCCCAGCCCCATGCTGACCCTCACCCCTCGATGTCCCTCTCCCCACACATGGTGCCCCCTCCCCATCCCTGCAGTGCCCCAGACTCTCAATGTCCCTGTCCCCAGCCCCACAGTGCCCCCAGTCCCGAGCTGCTCCAGGACAGGGGTGCAGAATGGACAGACAGGTGGACGCGGGGAAAGTCCCTGCTTCTCCGTTTATTACCAAGCAGCCTTCGTTTAAAAAAAAAACAACATACACAGACATAAAGACAGGCAGAGGCAGCCTGGAGGGGCGGGGGCTGCCCGCCCGTGATTTGTTTGGTTCCTGACACCAGAAAGGTTCAAGTAGCCGAAAAGGTTCAAGTTCACCATAAGGCACTTTAAAGCCATGACGGGAGCAGAGCCCCTCCCCGACCCAATCACCCCTCCCGGCACCCCATGGCAGATGTGGAGTCCGGGAAGCGCTGGTGGTTGGCAGCGGAGGGGCTGTGGGGGGGAATATATTACATCATCTTTTTAAATATAGATAAAACTCTTATTGTAGACAAATAGTGCCGGTCCCCTACACCCCCGAGGAGGCTGCGCCCTGCGGGGGGCATGTGCAAAGGACAGAGGGGTGACCGTGGGGGCCAGCCACCCCAGGGAAGAGGGGTCCCACAGGGCCGGGGAATTTCGGAAAGGGGAAAGGTCCGGGGGGGGCCGGGGCTGCCCCGCACCCGGGTGGGCTCACCCGAATAGTGCAACCAAGAGAAAGCAGCCAGGAGTGCAGGGGCGAGGGGGGCTCGCCGGGGGGGGGGGGGCTGCTTGGAGTGGGGCGGTAGGGACAAGCTATGCACAGCGCAGGGCAGTGTCCCCCCCACAACGGGGAAGAGGATGGGGGGGGCTCTCCCCATCTGGGGGGCAGGCCTTGGTCCATGGGTGCCCCTGCTCGGTCCTGGCACCTACGAGGGGTCTGGTGGGGGACATCCAAGTCCCAATCCCACTACCACCCACGGGGGCATGACCAGATGGGCCCGGGAATGGTGGGAGGTGGTAGGGGCCCCCCCACCCCCTTGTGCAAATAGGCGGAGGGGAGTTTCCCCCTTTGCATAACTAGGAATGAACTGTGACGGGAAAAACAGGAACAGAAACGCCAGTGGGCACGGCACAGTTCGGCATGGAACAGCATGACACCTGCCATTGCATCGGCCCTATGCCGTCTCCACCGGCACGGTGCCATCTGGCTGCGGCCCTTCCTCACCCTCCGGCTCCTCTTCCTCCTCCTCAGGATGCCCTGGAGCCCAGTAGCGGGCAATGGAGAGGCGCAGCCCCTCCAGCCGCCCATTGGAGAGGTCGAGGCCAGGGGGCCCAGCGGGTGGAGGAGGTGGTTCATCACGGCGGCGACGGCGGGTCCGCACCTCCAGGCAGTTCTGGCCCTTGAGGTGCCGCTGGAGGTGGTCGTCCTTGGCAAAGGCCTTGTGGCAGAGGTAGCACTCATAGGGCCGGGCACCTGTGTGCAGGTGCATGTGGTTCTTCAGGTCATAGCTGTGCAGGAAGCGGGCACTGCAGTGCTGGCAGGAGTAGGGCCGCTCACCTGTGTGCTTCCGCATATGGATCTTCAGTTTGTCATTCCTGGAGTTGGGAAGCACAGGGAGACATTGGCATTGAGTAGCTGACATGCCATCCAACCACAGCAGGGAGAGCAGTGGTGCTGAAAGACCAACCGCAGGGATGCTCTGCAGGGCACAGGGGTCTGGGTGCTTGACGGGGCAGGGGACCATTGTACAGCTGTACTTCAACTCAGGACAAGCTGCATGGCTGATGCAGCTGGCTGCTGGCAGGAGGGATGTGCTGGGTACCCCAGGATGGTCTGGCAGTGCTTACATAGTGCAGAAGACTCCCCTGGACCTGCACCAAAACCATGCCAGGGCTGGCAGGTGATGCTATGGGTGCCATCAGGTATCAGGCCTTGGTTGATCTGACAGCACTCAGAGAGTGCAGAACACCCATTGACCTGACTTCACCAGCAGGTACGGCAGAGGGGCACCACAAAGGGATACTACTGGGTACATTAGGTGAGTCCAGCAGCCCTCATGAGGTGCAAGAAGGCCCCATAATCCCACTGCACCACAACAGAACTTGCAAGGGCTGCCATGGAGGATGCCATTGGGTACCCTGTGTTGGTCCAGAACACTCATGGGGTGCAGAAGACCCTCTGAATCTGCAACGCACTGGCAAGACTGGCAGAGGGCTGCTGTGCAGTATGCCATCAGGTACCCCAGATTGGTCTGGCAGCACTCAGGGGATGCAGAAGACGCCATGAACCATGCCAGGCCTGTGGCCAGGCTCTGGTAGGACTGGCAGGGGGAGTACCACAGGGGATGTCATTTGGTACATATCAGGCAGGGAAAGTCTATCCAGCAGCACTCACCGTGTGAATCGGACTCCGCAGACCTGGCAGGCGAAGGGCTTCTCGCCCGTGTGCGTGCGCATGTGGCGAGGCAGCTTGCCGGCACCATGGATGACCTTGTGGCAGACAGGGCACTCCTGGGGCATCTGTGAGCGGCGCTTGCGCACCAGCTTGTCGGGGCTATCCAGCCCAGGTGCCAGCGACTCATGGTGCAGTGAGCTCAGATATGCCATCAGGTCGGGGTCAATGGCGTCATCGTCAGAAGCGGCCTCCTCAGGGGACAGGGGAGGCTGGTAGGGGAAGGGGAAGGGGTGTGGGGGTAGCTCCTCCTCCTCAGGCAGCTCAAAGCTGTCATAGGGCAGGGGCAGCCCCTCAGGCAGAGGGGGTGAGGGCAGTTGAGAGGGTGGCGGGGGGCTGCTGGAGCCCTCAGCCTCAGTGGGTGGCTCCTCGGCATGGTTGTTGAGCCGGGCACCACGGGCTTGCAGGAACTTGCGGGTCTTCTTGCTGCGGCGGGGGGTGGGGCGGGGGGGAGGTGGGGCAGGCACCTCACCCTCGGGGAGGGTGGAGAAAGCCTCCAGGTAGCGGCGGGCACGTTCGCAGTCGCCATCATCGGGGCCAGGTGCCTCTAGCCCATTGCCCTGCAGGATCTCCACACAGGCAGCAATGACACAGGGGATCTCCAGTAGCCGGGCAGCACGCAGCACCTCGCCCATGTTGGCGCTGCTTATGGTCAGCGTGGCCGTGTAAGCAAACTCCAGCAGTGCACCAAGTGCCTCTGGCCCCACAAAGTCCAGCTCACAGACCTCCTGCCCTGGCCCAGGCCCTGCGAAGAGCTTCTTGAAATAGCGGCTGGAGGCAGCCAGGACAGCACGGTGGGTGCGGTACTCCAGCCCCTGTGTCTTGATGGTGACGTCGCAGAGCAGCCCCAGCTGCCGTTGCTCATTCAGGCAGCTCAGCAGCTCGCTGCTGTGCTCAGGGAAGGGGATGCCAATGAGGTCGTCCTCTGGGCTGGCCATCGTCCTCACCTGCAGGAAGGACAGAATGCTGCCTGACTGATAGAGGAACCTGGGAGAGAGCACCTGGAAGAAACACTGCAGCTGGAGCATCGCTATCATGAAGCCAGGGCACCAGGAACCCTCCATGTACATACTGGGTGGCACTGGGGTTTCAGCGGGACGCTAAACCGGGGTAGGCTTGGGGCCCGCGGTCTGCCCTCAGTTCCCTCCATGCTATGTAAAGGTTAGCGGGCACAGGCCCCCCACCACAGGCCCCCCACCACAGGCCCCCCACCACAGGCCCCCACGCTTCCTCCAGTGCCACTAGCACCCAGCCGCCCGCGCCGCCACAGCAAAGGGGGAAATCTCAGCGTGGTGCCTGTGAACAGCACCAAGGTGCAGCACTTCCTGTGCCAGCCCACCCACAATCCCCCCAGCCCACTGCCATGGCCAGGCACAGCCACTGCCTCCCAGCAACCCCATCCTGGGAACATGGGCCTCACTGGCAGCAGGCACGGGTGGGTGGGCGGGCAAATGCTGGGAAGAGCACCCTGAGGGCCAGGGGCCACCCCATGGAACCCAGCTGGGCTGGGAACAGGGGCCACACTTCCTGCCACGGCAGATTAGGATCAGCACCCGTGCCGCCGGTTCCTGCCCCCGCTCCTGGTTGGGACTGGGCCCCCTCCCTCCCCCCTGTGCCCCAGCCTGGGGCCACTCCTCGCCCAGCCAAGCCCAGCCTGCACCAGTCAGGCCTTTCCCACGCTGCGGCTGGCAGAGCTTGGCCTCAGCTCTAAACCCAGCACTGCTCACATTCCCACTGTGGTCCCCATGGTCCGCCAGGGACCCACGTATTTCTGTGGAGCCAGCACAGGATGGGAAGGGGGAGCCCATGACCCTCACAACCTGCAGGCAGGGTGCAGGCAGCAGTGGCATCTCCGGAGCTGCAACCTGCCCTGTGACACCATGCCCAGCTATGGCCCTTGCAGCCAGCCAGGCTGCTGGGTGACATTGGTACTGCTTGGTGACAGTGGGATGGGAGTCCAGCAACTGCAGCCTGGGGGAGGCAGAGGTGGGTACAACCTCTGGGTTGTGGCTCTTGGTGCTGCCAGAGTTGTGCCATGCCAAGCTAAGCCATGGTGGACAGTGGCCATGCCAGGCAACGCTGAGCCATGCCAGGCCCATCCACCCCAAACCCACCATGCTGTGCCAAGCCACACTGTGCCGTCGGCAGGCGGGCGTGGGGGACGTGCCCCCTCTTGCCCATGGAGGGGCGGCGCGGCCGACGGCCCCCGGCACAGGGGCCCATCCCCAAGCCGGCCGCTCCCTGCACTTGGGCGGCTGCCAGCTGGGGCTGCCTCGGCAGGCAACTGGGAACGGCCCCGGAGCAACCGGCTGTGGAGCCGCCCCAGCCACTGCCGAGCAGGCCCAACCGGCATGGCAGGCAGCAGGCACCCCTGAAACTGGGAGCCAGGCAGTGCCGACTGCCTAGGATGCTGGCGCCAGCACCCATGGCCAAGCCCCCCTCTTTGGCAGAAGCCCATCCCACCACTGTTTGAGATCCCCTCTGCCTGCTGAGGTGGGGGTGATCGGATTAGGTGTGATTAAACCATCAGGGCCCTGGGAGCCAACAGGCAGTGACAGCCCCCAGTGGGATTAGGCAGGATTAGCTGCAGGGGCAGGATTAAGCAGGAGGGCAAGTACCCCATGCCACAGCTTGGGCAGCTGGAGAGGGATGACAAGGATGTGGCACCTGCCAAGGGTGGCCCAGAGCTCCATGGACCCCCAGGATTGTCACAGGCAACGGTGACAGGATAGGGTGGCACTGTGCCCTCCAACACTGCCTACCCCAGCGATAGCTGCCCTAGTCCCCACAGCACCTCCAGCCCCACAAGACACCTGGGCACAGGGCACTCACAGACTCACAAGACTGATGGCACCCACTGGCACGTGCCTGCAGGGGTGTCTGGATGCAGGGCAGCAGCTGAGACCCCATCCATATCCCAGCAGGTGGCAGGGTGCTCTGAGGGACGGGCAGGGGCACCAGCCTCACCATGTCACAGTGCAGATGGACACAGCCTCAGTGCTGCCAGTGCCACAGAAACCAACAGCAGAGGTTTGGTAAGGGCGTTGGGACCACTGTGAGCAGCCACAGGACTCGATGCCCGCAGACATAGCTGCAGGGCTGGGGCAGGGTGGGGGTGAGGTGGCGGTGACAGGAGGGGGATTTTCCATCGCACCAAACCGCCTGTTACGGCTCCTTTGCTGACACCCCCACCCCCCCGCACATCCTCCTCACAGGAGCGAAGTCACATGCTGAGCGGGTGCTGCCGTCGAGGAGATCACCGCAGTGATAAGGAAATGGCAGAGGATGAGGTGTGAGGGGACTGGAGTTGCCCCTGGGACCCCAGTCCCCCCTGGGACCCTGGCTGATGCTTGAGATGATGGCTGGGAGGGAGCAGGTGGTAATACCCATGTCCTCGCCATGCCAGAGCTTTCTCAGTTACATCAATGCTGTGGCTGGGCACATTTCAGCTGCAGCAGCCAAACGGGACTGAGGAAAGTGGGAGTTGCTCCCCATGCTAAGCTGGCTCCCTTGCAGGGCGGGTGACAGCAGGAACAATGTCTGCCCGGGTCACCTTGACATCCCTCTGCCAGCCCATGCCAACAACCATGGCCAGGCTCCACCCACCTGCCAACTCCCTCCATCCAAGGGGTCCAGCCAGCCAGGCAGAGCCATGCACAGTGGGGTAGGGCCCCTGCAGCACCCATCCTGCATGAGGATAGGCTGTGCCCCATGCCACCAAGCCGGGATGGCACCCTGGATGAGGGCACAATGCCAGCCTGCGCTGAGCACTGGGCCACGGCTTGGGGACAGTGGGAGTTATAGGGTGGGAAGGGGTGTCTAGGGGGAATCTCCTGACCTGTTCCCCCACAGGAAGGAGGACAGAGGTCTTTGGAAACAAAGTCCCCCACCCTGGGCTCCTGCCAAGTGCCCCTGCTTTCAGTCACAAGATTCACAAATGCTGTCGAGGGACTTCACAGCCCCATTGGGGAGAATGAGTCACCCAGGAAGGGGAGCGCAGTGCAGTGTCACCCTGGCCCCTCACCCCGTGGGGCTCCTCACCCTTTGGGAACTAGGATGTGGACCCAGGAGTCTGGGCTGTGCAAGCCCCCCAGCCTGCTACTGTGTCAATTGGGAGCAGCAGTGGCCCTGGTACCGATGGCCACAGTGTGGAGGGTGGTGTGGCTGCAGGGCAGGGGTTGTGCAGCCGCTCTGTCAGCCCAGCAGGGAAGGTGGTGACCGGGGTCTGGCTCAGCTGGTGAGCCTGTAGCAAGAACATGCTGGGGGTCCCATTGCTGGAGGAAGTAGGGAAAGCAGCACTGGTCTTTGAAAGAAGAACAGAATGAGTAGAGACAAAAGGAAATGGTTTGGAGATGAAAGAGGATAAACAGTCCCCCACCCCACAGCACTGAGAGTGAGCCCCATGGCACTGCTCAGGCCCCGATACTGGCCAGCTCACCCACAGCGATCCCAGGCAGAGCCATGTGCTGCGCAGCCATAGAACATTAGCCATTGGCACTGAGAAGGGGTTGGAGCACTGTGGCCCACCTCAGCACCCAGCCAGCACTGCACCTGGGGCCCAGCGCCAGCCCGGCACGATGGCTGCCACGGAGGCTGGGCACAGGGCATCCCTATTATGGAGGAGCAGGACTAGCGATGTTGCCAGAGCCGCTCCTGGCATCTGTGGCAGGGACAAGAAGCAAAGTCCCCCTGCCGCCCACCCAGCCTGCTGGCACTGTGCTGGCATCCTGGCCCCTTTCTTCTGCCAAAACCTGCCCCACTGCCACATCCAGCTGCCTGGCATTGCTACTATAGGGTGTGGGCCTTGCTCTGCAAAACCAAAGTGACCCAGATCTCACCACTTCTCCCATCTCATCCCACCAGCAGCAAAGGTGGTATAGGGCTCAGGCAATACCGACATCCCACAGCCTGCTGGTGCCAAAGCAGCTGGCCCAGATCTCCAAGTGCCCAGTGGTACTACACTGGGTCCCCACCACCCTGGCAACTTCCTCCACCATACAAGCCAGTGATGGCAGGGTGGGTGTGTAGCTCACCTTCCCCGTGTCCTGGAGTGGTTCAGTGCTGCGTCGCGGCCAGGCTGACGGCCCGCAAGTGGCAGGGAGGGGAAGGCAGGGTGCTGTGTGAACTTGGCCCTGCTCCCCGCTGCACTTGAGCTCAGGATCCCACCTCAAAAGGAGTCGACGCCCACACCCTGGGTCACGCACCTCCCAGCCCCGCTTCCCAGAACACACACGGCATTAACTCTTTGTGGCCGGTACCGTGCCGTCATGGGGCGCCAACCCAGAATGAGGCAGGGGGCATCCCCTGGCCCACTCCCACGGGAGAAAATTCCCAGCACTGCCAGGACAGGCACCCTGTACCATAAGTATGCCTTCCCCGCCACTGGCATTGTCTCCAAGCCCTCTGCCCCTGCCCCCTGTGTCGAGGCATCATACAGGCCCTCACCTTCTCCTCTGCCTCAAGGCAGGGCGCTGGGTGCTCGCCACTGGCCGTCGCCAGCCTGGCCAAGCTGAGAGGGCGCCTGCGCTTGGCGGGAGCAGGGCAGGGCTCAGTGCAGCATGCTGCAGCCTGCCCGGCCAGCCCTGGAGCCAACCCTCAATCCTATGGATTCCTGTCCTGCTCTACCCTTGGAGCACGTTCCTGAGGTCCCACGGGGAATGTGGGACACAATGATGGCCCAGCTGGACTATGCTGCCTGATCCCCTCCACTCCCTGGGCAGGGGCACTCGTGGGCTCCCCAGTCAGGCTGCAGATTCACGCAATCCCCCCATAATTACACCCTCTGTGTCCCCAGCTAAACAGCAATTAGCAGCCTGGAGAGCGCACCCCACACCCCACCACTAGCACCAGTACCCGCCCAGGCCACCCACGCCAGACTGGTCAGGGGCACCTGCACTGCAGCACCTTGGCATGGCCCCGGATAGGCTCCAGGCACCGTGCTGGTGCTGTCTGTAGCAGGAGGCCAGGCAGAAAGGGGAAGAGCCCCACACCACCTGGACAGCAAAAGGCCTCTGGCCCAGCCCCAGCAATGCTTACGGAAAGAGCTGGGCTGTTCAAGAACCCGTGGGCAGGCAGTGGAGATGGCAGGTGGGCTGAGGGGCATTGCCAGTGTGCCCTCCATGGCATCCCACCTCTCCCATCACTGTGCACCACGCGCTGGGCAGGAGCCAGCTGTGGGACCACAAGTCACCCAGTACCCAGAGTGCAGGCAGCACAGAGCCAGCAGCAGCAGGGTTATGGGCAGCATTGCCCACCACACTGTGACAATGCTTCAGGCTGACCAGCTGCCCCAGTGGGGGCACAAAAGAGGGCACAGCCCTGGACCGCATCTGTGAGAGGGAGGGAGGGGGGACGGGAGGGAGGGAGGAGGGATGTGGCACCTGCTGCCAACCCTTCCCCTGCCCTTTGTTCCCCATAAAGGAGGGGAATGGCGCCAGTCCCCCCTGGCCCAGGTGTGCCAGGTGCTAAGGGCGGGAGATAAGGTGGGCGAGGCAGGCAGGGAGGGGCATGGCACGGCATGGGCACGCAGCCCTGAGTCAGGGTTCCTACTGGTGGCCAGGATGGGGTGAGTCACCATGGCCCCCCCACCCTGGGGGTGTTGCAACTACCCAGGTGCTGGCCACAAACTACTGCTCGCTCTGGCTGGAGGGCATTGGGCTGCCTACCTGGGGGGCCAGGTGGGGAGGTGCTGGCCTTTGGGGAAGATGAGCTAACATCCATCCATCCATCCATCTCCAAGCTCCACCCTTGCCTTGGCCAGTGGCACCCTGACTGGTGTCACCAGTGATGGGACATGGTCTCATCCCAGCTCCTCTTCCAATAGCAGGATGGGCAACCCCATCTCCTGCATCACCTCCTGACACAGAGCAGCACCCTGACCTGCCAGGGCATGGTGCGCCATGGCCACGTGCTTGCCCAGGACAGATGTGGCCAAGGGCATGTGGCCTCTGTGTGTCACCTCTGGCCTTCCCAATGTGCCACGGAGATGGCTGAGGCACAGGCGGAAGGAAGGAAGGAAGGAAGGAAGGAAGGAAGGAAGGAAGGAAGGAAGGAAGGAAGGAAGGAAGGAAGGAAGGAAGGAAGGAAGGAAGGAAGGAAGGAAGGGGCTCTGCCAGCAACCAGCCTGGGACAGGCAGGCTCACCTGCAACTGGGCCTGCTTGCTAGCCCCAGGGTGAGCTGGCTCTGGAGTTGCTAGCCCTGCACCACAGTCATGGGAACCCCTTGGAGGGCAGCCAGACCCCCTAGGTCCCACTGTGCTGCACGGCCCCAAGGGGCTCCCCCAGCTGGTGCCACTTCCTACTGAATATGTAGGGTTCATGTCCTCACAGTACCTCAGGGACTGAGCATTGCCCGTGGCACAGGCTGGGCCCCAGTGCTCCATCCAGGCACCTGTGTGGTGCTGGTCCTGGTGGGGTCACCTGGCAAGGACAGTGCCAGCCCACAGCCCCCCCTCCACACCCTCCAAAATAGCCCAGCTTCCGCCCCCACGGCAGCTGCCTGCTGCCAGTTCCCTGCTGCCCACGGCTGATCCTGGGGAGGGAAGGGGGGCAGGCAATTCTAATCCCCCCCTGGCCCCCCCCAAGCCCACACAGCACTGACAGTGAGGCCATGCCTACCACAGACACTCCAACCACATAGTGCCACTGATGAGACCCCAGCCAGCCCTGCACCAAGGGGAGAGCAATGGCCCTATGGCTCCACAGTGAAGCAGGCATGGGCAGCCTCTGTGAAGCCCCTCTGTGGGACATGGGGCTATCCCCAAGGCCCACCATGATATCCACACCACATCAGCTGCCTTGTGCCAGTCGAGCAGGACACAAGAGTCCCTTCCCTTCTCCTCCTTGGCCCTGCAGTGGGGCTGATGATCCTCCTGTCCACCCTTGCTATGGCTCCAAGCCTGTGCCCTGATGGTTGCCCAGGGGACAGGAATCAAAGCAAAATTGCTGGAGTGCCACTGTACCCAATGAATATCAGCCAACACAGCCACACTCTGCACTTTGCTGGTGTTCAGCATAGGCAGTGCCTGGCACCCACCTGCCTGGGACCCAGTGCCTGGTGGTAGGACCCCCTTACCCACTACCCACTCCAGCTGCTGCCCATGGGGCTTGGGAACATGACAGAGACAGCTGGGCAGAGTGGAGCACGCCGTGCAACCAAGGCTGCTGGGAGAGGCCAGAGCTCGCTTGACCTACTTCTCCTTCCGCATCACCTGCTTTCATTTTCCCTCACCCTAGCTAGTTCCCCTGCCTGCCCATGGCTCCATCACATCATGCTACTAGCTCTGAGAATACAAGTCACCCCAGCACCGTGGCTCCCACTGCCATGTCAACTGACCTCCCCAGCCCTGGGCACAGAGCATGGCCAGGTGCACTGAAGGTCACTGGCCACAGCCCCGGCACCACCACCCCCCCCACCCCCCCACCCCCGCCTGCATGGCTACCCAAGCACCATCTTGCTGGCGCAGAGCAAGTTTGACGGGTCTCAGCCCAGCCCCTTGCCAGGTCCTCTGACCGCCCTGGGGCTTGCTGGGGTGTGGACATGCAGGTCTCAGGGCATGTCAGGGACGCCAGTGCTGCCACGGGGAGCCAGGCGGGCGCCAATCCTCCAGACGGGGCGGCCGCTCCTACCGGCACCATGGGAAGGCAGTGGTGGTGGCGCTGGGGGAGCGCAGGCTCCCGGGGGCTCCCGCCAGCAGCCCACACGCTGCCAGAGAGATTTCTCCCTGGTTTCATCATCCGTTGCCTGCCCTGAAGAAGTTCCTGCTTCACACATGGGGCAGCAGCCACCCCTCGAGGGCTGGGGTGCAGCAGGGGCTGCGCTGGTCCCGCACGCCCTGCTGTGCCCACTCCCCGCCCCCGTGTGCTCAGGCCTGTCGCGCTCGTGCCACGTGTGCAGTGAGGGTGCACGGCACCAGCTGGCAGAGCCGTGCTGCCACAGCCTCGGGCTCAGCACCACAGCGCTGGGGGCAGCCTGAGCCCAGGCAGGGGGTCTTGGAGGGTCCCCAGGGCCCAACACTGATATGATCCCCCCCCACACACACCCCTGTCACCTCCCTATGTTCACCTCTGCACCCGTCCCCGGCATGGGCACTCCCAGCCCTGCTGCTCCACACTCTCCACTGCGCCACAGTTTACCCTTCTCTATGCATCCACTTTAAGTTCCTGAGCTCAGTCCTCCCTCTGCACCCAACACCAGGATCACCACTGAAGCCTTGAGTCGCTGCAGGTGCCGCGTGCCTCCCAGCCTGCTCCCCGCTCCGACTAGCCCAGCTATGGAGGGAGAAACTGAGGTACGGTGCGACTCACCCCGCGACAAAATCGGCACTGTTTCCCCTGGCCAAGTGAACGCAGACACGGATCTAGGGCAGCTGTGGCCCAAGACGTGGATCTGCTCCGGCGGGAGGGTAAATACCGCACCCCGCCCCGGGCAAACAGCGGCCGGGGGCAGCCAGCCAGGGGGACGAGGACAGGTACGGCAGGGCTGGGCGCGCGGGGCAGAGTCCACCGGTGCTTGGCAGGTGCTACCACGACACCGAGCCCAGTGGGGACCACTGCACAGCCGAGCAGTGAGGCACCCACTGCTGCTGCCAGTGTGCCAGGTCCGGGGCTCACCAGCGTGGCACAGCGTGCTGGGACACTGGGATACCCTCCAACTCTACCAATACCGGTGCAGAAGGGGCTCCCTGAGATGCCTCCCTCCTACAACGGTGCCGTCCCTACCCGGTGTAGCAGGCATGCCGCCAAGCTGCTCTCAGGTTAGGAAGGGGGGGTGGGCAGCACCCAGTCACTCGTGGGGAGACCTGTGGGGGACCCTGGCTGGATGGAGCAGCACCACAACAGGACCACAGCGGAACCTTGGCAGCCGCCCCGGCACGCAGCGGGGACCTGCCGATGTCACAGATTTCCCGCAGCCCCGTGCGCAGGGACCGGGAACAGCCCACGAGTGACAGCCCCCCCGCCCCACGGGCGACGTGTCCACTGGCTCTGGCAGCGGGCGGGGACAGAAGGCCTGTGCCAGTGATCCGCGCGCCAACCATGCCCACCCGCCGCTCGCAGCATCCCAAATCAACGCGACTCACCGCAACCGGGCGGCAAAAGCGGTCGCCGCACCGGTCCCTGTCCCGATCCCGCTGCCGCTGGGTCGGTACCTCCGCGCAGCCCTGCCGGTGGGTCTGTCGGCTCCCACCCACCGCCGCTCACCTGCGCGCCCCGCCCGAGCCACAGACCGGTCCCGGAGCCACAGCCCCGCCTCCGCCTTCACCTGCCGCCGTCGCGCCCCGCCCGCCTCCCGGCCGCTGCCACTGCCGCCGCCGCCGCCGGGGCTCCAGGAAGCGCCCGCCCCCGCCTGCTCATTGGGCAGCGGGCCGGCGGTCACGCGTCCGATTGGTGGGATGCCCCGCCCATCAGCCCAGCCACACCCCCTTTGGGAGGGCGGAGGTCTTGCGGGCCCCCGGGACCAGGGTGCGCGGCTGGGGGGCAGCTGAGTCAGACGCGGGTAACGGGACCGGGCGGCGGTCGGCTCTCGGCCTGGGGAGGAGAGCACGAGACGGCGCCGGTGCGGCCCCACCGACGCCGAGTGCGCCCCGCCCGCTGCGGCCGCCGAATGCCGGGGCCGGCACGGCACTGCCCGCTCCGCCCCGCTGACACGGGGGGCGGGGAACCGGGCATGGTGGGGGTAAGAACCAAGAAGTGTGCACTGAGGGAGAGTTTCGAGTGCCGGGCACGGAAAACCGTGCATAGGGTGAGGTAGGGAGGGTGGAGAGTCGGGCTCGGGGAACCGGGCACCGAGAAGCAGGCACCGCGGTACTGGAGTGCCGGGCACAGGGGGATGGAGAGCTGGACACGGAGAACGTGGCACCGCGGGGTGCCGGGCGCCGAGGAGGCGGGGGCGCAGAGGGGCGCGGCGCGGGGAGCAGCCCCCTGTTTTCGGCAGCACTGGAGCGGGGTGCGGCGGCCCCCAGCGGGGTGGTTCCTTCGCAGGTGCCTGGGCGCGGGCCTCGCGCAACCTGTTTGACCGCTGCCGGCTCAGGGAGGCAGCGGTGGGCCCGAGGCTCACCTCGGCTCACCTCACCCCCCCCGCGCGCCTGGCTCGGAGCGCGGCCACTGCCCGGCGCTAGCGGAAAGTGTGAGGAGCCACCGCCGCGCCGGGGCTGCCAAGGCAAACACGGCCCCGCGCAGACGTTATGTCAGTGGTTGGGGGGGGGGGGGAGCTGCGCCAGGGCGCCGCGCCGGGACACGGCGCCGGGGCCGAGAACGGGACCCCCATCCCTTCGCCAGGCCCCGGTACCGGGCACCTGCCGCCACGCCTCGCCCAAGCCGCCCGCTTCGCTCCCCCGCAGCTTCGTCCCTCTGACCATGCACCTGTATCCCCGTCGAGGGTACCGGCCCGCCAAGCTCCGGGCTTCCGAGTGGCGGAGGAGGGAACCCTCAGAACTACCTCACCCTCCGCGCCGTTGCCACCGAGCCCCGACTCCATCGCTCCCCGCCTGTGCCCTCGGGCCAGGGCTCGCCATAGCCGCTGCGCTCTGCCACTGCCTGCGGCTGTGCTCTCGGTGTCTGTCTCTTCCTGCTTGCCCCGAGGCGACGCCGACGGTGCGGTCGCACTCACCTCTCGAGGCGGGCCCAAGACCGGGGCCGGGCGAGGGCCGCGGGCTCAGCCGGGCCGGCGGCGTGGCAGGAAGGATCGGGTGGTCATCGCGGCCCGCGGCAGCTGCCTGCAGAGGGCACTGCTGGTTCCCAGAGCCGAGCCCCGTGGGCGGCACCGATACGCATAGGGACACGGGGATCTCTTGGTGCCGGTGGCACCGTTTATTTGGGTTAAAAACAGCAGACGCGACTCAGGCAATCCGGGATCCCCTCGGCTGCACTTGCTCGGGGCTCCCCCATGCTGCCAGAACGGTTGAAGGACCCCTCGGGCCTGATACTCAGCTTGGGTAACCCTGAACCAGCCCCCACCCCAGGGGTGGTCACCTGCCCCCCTCTCATTCCACCTGCCCCACACCTATCCAGATGTTCTAACCTGCCCCACAATCCAGCTGTGCTCACCTGCTCCACCCCCCCAGCCGTGCCAGTTCACTCCCATTCCCCTTGTCTACAGTGACATCTAGGCCCACAGCTCCCCCTTCCTTCCCCATTCCCTCCTACCTCCCTTCTGTCCTGCTCTCCCTGTCCCCACCGGCCCCGGATGCCACCCCCCATGCCTGGCGCTAACAACGGGGACTCCTGCCTTATGCTTTGGGTTTTTTACAAAAATAGATTAATTAATACAGATTTGAACATTAAAATAATAAAATAAAATAAAATAGATATTAAATAGCACCCTGTGTCACTGAGGGCCCCATGCCTGGGGGAAGCAGATGCTGGCAGGGTGATGTGCCATGTAGGGAGGCACTGCATCCAGTTGACTGCATCCAGTCAATGCTCAGGCAGAATCTCCAGAGCCAGGACGATCCTGCTGCAACACAGCTCTGGAAGACACAGACTGGGGAACAGTAGAAGGGCCCCCCAGCTTTCGAACCTGCTTCTGGGGACTCCCTCGCACCCCCCAGTTTGCAATCCTGCTTTGGGGGAGCTCCCTGGCACCCCCCACCAGCCTCAGCCTCAGCATGGCTGGTTCAGCAGGACCTCAAGCCAGCATGGACAGGAGGTGATGAACTGCCGGGAGTAGCAGGGTCCCCAGCCTTTAGCAAAGCTGATGTGGATGCTGTGGGGGTCACAGGGTCCCTCCCCAGGTAGCTGCCAGCCCTCTCTGTCCCCAGCCCACTCATAATCGAACACCTTTGCCAAGCAGCCAGGCAGCACCTTGAGGACAGTGAGCCCGCAGGCACCAAGGGGGCTCAGGGTGGGCGAGCCAACAAAGATGGGGTGCTCGCTGCGGTTGTATGCCCGGACACCTCCTGGCTCCCAGCTCAGCAGCAGCACCCGGCCAATTTTGCCACGTGCCCACCGGACAGCACAGCTATGGTAAGCAGCTGGTAGCTGGGCCAGGCAGAACCCACTGCCCCATGGCAGCTCACAAGGAGACATTCACTGATGTCTCATGCACAGCGTAAAGGCGGCCCACGCGTGTCTGGTACTCCCAGTAAGCCAGTTTGCACCAACAGCCATCCTTGGCAGTGCTCCATGAGAGGCTGGTGTCTGGCAGGGGAGACCAGAGCTTGTGCCCATCAGGACATGACTGAGACAAGCAGCTGGATGGGCCAAGGGGAGTGGGCACAGAGGGAGTATGAGGACAGAAAGATGGATGTGGTGCTCTAGGGATGCCTCAGCACAGGGTCCTGCACTGTGTGTGTCTCTGGAGTTGTTCCCAGTCCCCAAGTACCACGGTGAAGGGGTGGGGGAGGGCTGTGAGGGGGGTTGATCCCTGAATGCAGGGGAAGGTAGGGCCAGCAGCCAGGTGGGAGCTGGGGCTGTGTGCGTCAAGGCACATTGTGTGTGTCCCCATAAACAGCGTTTCCTCCAGTAGGGAGCATGGTGCTGCCAAGAATAACAGGAGCTTCAGTGGAGGGGGGGGGGTGTCCGGGCCCAGGCTGCTCCCCCCGCAGGAACCCCTCATCCCATGCCAGAGTCTTTTCCTCCTGCTGGGAGTGACTGTTGGCTCCATTCCCTGATTTTCACGTTCTGTCCCCTCCAATCTCTGCTTCTGACTCAAGGGTTCAGCCCTGCCCAGTGCCCTCCTGCCTGCTGGGTGTGGCAGAGAGCTGTGGAGTGTGGTGGGCCCATCTTACCGCACCAGTCCCTACCATTGTAGCTTTACTCCAGGAGCTGAGTGCTGGGGTGTTGGGGCTCATCTGGCCAAGAGGGACCACAGGATGCCTTCAAGTAGGGGGGTGGCGGGTTTTCTGCAGGGGAGAGAGAAGGAAATGAGAGGCTGGAAGTACATCCTGCCCCACTGGTGCCCTGAGCCAGCCCCAGAGAGCAGGGGTCAGAGCCTGGGAGGGTGAGGCAGCCTCCAGTGTTGCCACCAGCACTCACCAGGTACAGCCAGGCGGCTGAAATGATGGGGGTTGCAGCACAGGACAGCCAAGTCCTTGCAGACCCCCTGGCCCCCAGCGCAGTAGCAAAAGTGCTTGAGCTCATGGGACTGGTAGAGATCAGGCCAGCGGAAGAGGCAACAGAGCAGGACTTGAGGGGGTAGTCCCTGCTTAACCCCTCGTGGGTCCCCCCGTGATGCCAAAACGCAGCCGGACTCCCAGGCACCCTAGCTCTCTACTATCTGCACCAGCAGCTCCAGCTCCTCATCCTTCAGCTTCTTGAAGAGGGCATGTGCTGCTGGTTTGAGAGCCCTGGGGCTATCCTCAGGGCTGGCTGCTGCACAGCACTGCCGCCACAGCCTCCGCACCAGCCCAGCACGGTGTGAACAGAACATGGGGTGGTCGTGGGGACCACCTGCAGAATGGAGATAGGCATCACCCCCTGTGCCCTGAGAGGGCTGTGGCTCCAGAGGGTCCCAATGGGGACCTTGCTGCATCCTCCTGTGTCCTCCCAGATCCCCGGCAAGGCTGCTTTGCCTGGGTTTGCTGCTGTTTGAGGGCACGGTGCCACTTCAAGGAGTACTGGCATCCCCAAGGTCACATCAGACATGACCCCAAAAACGATTCCCACTGTTGGAGAACCTGCCTGTGCTGAGACAGTGAGGGCAGGGGTCCATATGCTCCTGCCCATGGCACCTGCTCCCTCCCCTCACATTCCCCCATCATGGGGCTGGGCAAGGGGTTCCTGCAGAAGAGGGTCTCACTCACGGTGGGTGGTGGAGGTGGGTGAGAGGCTCCAGGGCACTGCATGAGGCTCTGCTCTCAGGGTGGCCGGCACTGCTCTGTCCGCCACACGTCACTGCCTGGACTTTTTCCTGTGCTGGGACACTCTCCCCTCCCCCAGACCTTCCCATGTGGGGAATTCATTGATTTCCCTCATCCCAGCCAGCCCTGGGGCTAAGCCACCACCAGGGCCACCACATCAGGGCTACCACACCAGGACATGGCAGGCGCCAGATACACAGGCTCCAGTGGTCAGGGATGCCCAGCACCATGCTACTAAGGCAGCTGTACACAGTCAGGAGCCCAAACAGCAACACAGACACTGGTGCACACCCACAGGGCAGGGTCCAGCTGAGTAGCTGATCTGGGCAGGGGGAAGCCATGAGGCACAGTGGCAGGGCACCATCGTGACAGACCCCATCCCTACTCATGTCCTCACAGGGACCATTGCAAGGACCACCTAAGCCCCTTGTGGCATCTTGGGCAGGGGTTCCTATTGCCCCTCAGTTCTTGACCTGGCCAGGGCCCCCCCGCAGGCAGTGGGTGAGGGTGGGAGCCTGTTCCACAACAAAGGAGCTAATGTAAATGGGACCCTTATCCCACACCAGGCCAGGCTTCCTGCTCCTGACTTCCCGCCGAGATAAGGGAAGCCACACTGGCGCCAGTGCTGCTGCCGAGGACGGGGTGTACAGAGCTTCCCCTGTGCTGGGCCAGGCACCAGCACAGGCAGCACTGGGTGGGCTCACAGACCCACAGCTACGCTCTGGTGCCACCTGCCATGACCTTTGCTGTAGCTCTCAGCCACATTTGGCCCATTGGAGATATTTTGCTCAAGCTGCTTCCCACAGACTGAAACAGGAAATGGCCAGGAGTAGGAGAGCAGGCAGGAGATGCAGACAGAACCCCAGCTCCCCACTCCTGCCCCTTGGCCCCAAGGGATGTGGGGACCCTCAGTCCTGGACAGGGGCAAGGGGTGCGCTGGAGTGCTTTAGTGCTACTCAGAGGTAGGATTGGAAGGTTTGGGGACACACACACAAGCACACACATTCTCAGAGCTCTGCCCAAACAGATGCAGCCAGTCAGGCATTGCTCAGGTTTATTGGGGTCTCTGATTGGGGGGAGCACAAGCTGGAGCAGAGTCTAAGTGCCAGAAGTCCATCATCTCCATCAGCACAGGGTAACAAGCACAGTCCTGGGGAGGGGGAGAGGCACAAGGGGTAAGGACCCACTGACCAGTACCAAGGCCACACCATCTAAATCCCCAGAACCGCCACAACCAGGTTCTGTGTCTCCCCTCAAGCAGCATGGCCAGGCCCTTTTCACTCCAGGAGCACCATGGTTGGGCTCTGTCGCCCCCAAACACCACAGCCAGGCCCCTGTCATGTTCCAAGCACCACAACAAGTCAAGTTGCAGGCAGGTCACTCACCCACAGCACCAGGGCAGGCAGGGGCTGACAGGGTCCTGTGACACTGCAGGGGTCCTTCCCTAGTCCAGCAGTTCACAAATGCACCAGCTGCAGAGAAGGAGGTAGATGCATTCCCGCAGAAGCCGCAGCAACCAGGAGCCCAAGCACAGCCCCAGGGAGGTGGCAGTATGTGTTGGCAGTGCCAGTGCCTGTACCCGTGCAACTTGCTGGGGAGCCCCCCGCAGACAGGTTGCCACTGTCCAGAAGAGGCGCATGGCCCATGAGGAATCAGCAGGATCTGACACGGTGGGAGAGGCAGCAGTGCTGACATGCAGGGCCCTGGCAAGCACTGGAACCTGTTACATTCTCCACATTTCCAAAACTTCCACAACAGTGGGTGCAGGGAGGGGGCACAACCTGGGGACTGTTTTGTTCCTCCCACTCCTGCCCCACGGAGCCCTCAGGGCTTAACAAGGCCACATGCTAGTGCAGTGCAGACTGCAGTGGGTTTATTTAGTGCTGACAGGCAGCAACTTTATTCAATGTCACTCCCAGGAGCATTCCAGTGGAGCCTCCCAGAGCGTGGCCTTCACTGGCGGGAGGTGCGTTCTTCTTCCTCATTTTCCAGCTCATAGGCAGGCCGGTAGCTCTCCCGGCCCTGAGCATCAGTATAGCGTAGCGCTGGGTTCTTCTTTGTGTTGGCCATGCTGCCCAGAGACGTGTAGCTGCAGAGGGAAGAAGCAGCTGCAGGACTGCACCCTGCAGGGGCACTGGCTGTGCATGTGAGAAGGGCAGCACTGGGAACTCACCCCTTGTCATAGAGGATACAGTAGGGGACAAAGAGCTTGCGCAGGAATTCCCAGATGTCTCGGTAGGTCCAGTCCTGCAGACAGAATTGGGCAGGGATTGATGCAGAGCCAAAAGGCTGCTCCCTTGCCTCCCAGGGAAGCAAGCCAGACCTTTCTGGAGAGCATCTGGGAGAGCCACATGGATATCAGAGCACCACTGTCCCTCCCAGCACTTCCCCAAACACAGGGAAACCCCCCAGCAGGCAAGAATGAGCCCTGCCCAACAGCACCCAGCAGCCTCACTGCAGCAAGGGGCACCCAAGGCTGTACAGAGGGGCAGCAGATACTCTGGGAGAGCAAAATTTCTGAGAAGCTGTCCAGGATGGGGGTGGATCAGTGCTGGTCCCCAGCCCTGTCAGGTCCCTCTGCCAAGTGCTGTGACAACAATCCCAGCCCCAAAGCAGGTGGAGGCCACGTACCAGCAAGGGGTTCACCCGCATGTAAGGGGGCCAGTCAGGGTCTGTCATACACATAGGGGTCAGGGTACACGAGTAAGGGTCCGTTCGCCGTGTTCCCATCAGGACAGCCTCCAGCTGTGGCTGCTGCTCCTTCAGGTGGGCCAGTGCCTCCCGGATGGAGCCCTCCACAGTGCAGAGCTGGAGCCTGTACCTGTGCAGGCAGGGTGGGCAGTTGACTGCGGGCTGCATGCAATGCTGCACACCCTCAGCACAGCAGCCCACCCCACTCTGCCTCCTACCTCTGGACTGTTGCGTGAATGAACTGCTCCATTTCAGGGAATGGGGACACAGTGCGAATGTAGAGCACCTGCAGCCTCTCCTGCCTTACTGGGAACCGCCTGCAGAGAGACCCAATGCAGCTGGACTCTGACCGATGGCAACTGGAGGCAAGGCAGCATCCAATTCCCACCAGCCAGACCCTAGGAATCCACTCATTCCCCCAGGGTAGAGCAAGCAAGAGCCCCAGAGCCCTGGCCAGGGTCTGCAGGACCCCTCAGCCTTGCCCCAGCCTGGAACCCTGTGCATGGGTACCTCTGCAAAGCAGCATGGACGAGGTGCAGCAGGGCTGTGCAGTCCTTGCCCCCGTTGAAGCCCACACAGAGCTGGACTAGGCTGTACTGGTCCAAAGCCTCCTCGATGGTTCGCAGGGCTGCTGCCACCTTCTGCCCCAGGGCCGAGCCTGCTAGGACAAGACAGTTGGTGCCTGCCCAGCTCATGCTCCCTCAGCATGGTCCCAGGGCCTATGGCATTTCACCCTCTGGATACATCTCATATCCAGACACATAGCAGAGCCATTGTTGGCACCACAGCCAAGAGTTTGTTCAACCCAGAGATGTGGGCCACAATGTCAGGGGGATCATGAGGACACTGGGGAACTGTGGCACTGCTGCTACTGCCGTACACTCTGCTCTTAGACCCTGCCACCACCAGCCCCAGGTGAGGTTACAGATCCTATTCCCACCTACGTGGAATGAAGTCCACTGCAGCTGCAGCACCCCTCAAGCCTCCCAGCACACCACAACAGGCAAACTCTGCTCCCAGGCTGCTGTTCCCACTGCCCCAGGCCTGCTAGATTGCACAGGAGAAGCATGGAGGCACAGAGCTGGGCTGCAGCACCTCTTCCTTGTACCTGACTTAGCCAGGCCGTAAACCTCCACAGCTGCTGGAAAGACACAGTCTGACACCAACGGCACAGCAATGCCCAGTGGCAGCTCCCTCATCAAGAAGCAATATGCTTCCTCCAGGTCCTGCTCTGACTCTGAGTCCAGGGTCAGCTTCACACGGTAGTAGTTGCTGGTCCAGTCTGGGTAGGAGCCCAAGCTGACACGGCCCCGGAAGGTGGCATCAGCCTGGTCCAGCACGGGCGCGATAGACATCTCATCGGATGCCACATAGATGGTGCGGGAGTGGAAGTGGGTCTGTTTGCTGCGAAAGAGGTGAGCAAGGCCATCCAGGGCACGCTCCATCAGTGCCGGGATGCCAGGGAATATGTAGACATTGCGCACACTGACTAGTGGGTACTTGAAGGTGTTGCCAGTGTGCCCATCTGTGCCATAGTTGAGGCAGGAGGACTCGGGGACACGAGCCAGCTTCATCTCAGGGCATTGCACCTCTGTCTTGCCAAAGAACTTGTGCACCAGGGCCACCAGCTCGGGATGGAGGACGACCTTCTCCCCAAAGGCCTTAGCCACAGCCTCGAAGGTCACATCGTCGTGCGTGGGGCCGATGCCCCCGGAAGTCAGCACGAAGGTGAAGCGGGCAGCAAAGGCGGCCACCTCACTGGCGATGGCCTCCACGTCATCGGGCACCACCGAGATCCGGGCGACACTCACGCCAAGAGCACGCAGCCGCCGGCACATGAAGAAGGAGTTTGTATCCTGCGTGTAGCCCTGAGGGGAACGGAGACGCCCATGACGGAGTGCCCCGACCCCAGGCGCAGGCCCCAGCCCGCCCCGCCCCACCCCCGGCCGCACCTTGAGAATCTCGTCGCCGATGACGATGATGCCGGCAGTGCTGGCGGATCCCCGGGCCACTGCCACTGGGCCCGAAGTAGCCATGGGGCGACAAGTGGCAACGCGCAGGGGCCCGCCCACTGGCCCCGTGGCCCGCAGCGCGGCCCGCAGCACCCCCCACATGGAGCCGCCCGGCCAGCCCCGCACACAGCGACACTGCCCCGCGCGCTCACAGGTCGCTCCACACGTCCATCACACGGCATCGCCAGCACCTATTGGCCGAGAGGCGGGACCTGCGGGGACGGGACCATCGAGGGAGGCGGGGGGTGTTGGCGCAGCTCCGTCTCCACGGCCCTCTCTCCGGTGGGCATGGGCGGCCCCACCTGGCCCCAGACTTCGGGAAGCCCTCCTCGGGAATAGGATAGACTCCGCGGTATCGGGACTCCTTCGCCCTCCTCCCCACCTCCCCCCGGCACTGCAGACAGACAGCTCCCAAACATCACTTTATTGAAGCTTTGGGGGGGACAGCAACGGGAAGGACCCCCGGAACCAGGGCCGAGTCGCCAAAACGGCACCCAGGCAGCATCGAGGGTCAGGGGGTGAAGCCCCCAGGAATGCCGAGGAGGAGGAAGGTGCTTTCTCAGCGTGGAAGGACTGGGAGCTTCAGCAGACCAGGGGCCACTCACTTTTCTGGTTTCTTGGGCAATGGCCGTCGGAAGAGCAGGATGTGGGGCTCTGCGGAGCAAAAGAGGGGGTCAGGCCGGGCCCCCTGGGCGCCACCCGCTCCCCGGCGGGGCTCACCTGGCTCGTGGATCATGTAGTGGACCCAGCCCTGGCTCTGTTGCACCCCCAGGTTCCGCCACTCCGACTCCGACAGCAGGTGGGTCTTGGGCACCAGCTTGGCGATGTCCTTGGGCAGCATCACATGCCTGCACCCCCGCACCTCTCAGTCAACACCAGAGCACCCCCGACAACCCCTCATTCCCCAGGACGGAGATTCCCTACCCGGGAGTTGTTAACGGGACCAGCACCGTGACCCAACACAGAACCCTTACCGGGACCCTCCGTGTTACCAGGATAATTCCCCTGTTGCTTCACTAGGGAGCCATGACTCGCCCACCACTCCCCTCCCTTGCGAGCTGTTAATACCCTCTCCACCCCACCGTTTTACTTTATCGAGGCATTTCCTTCCCTGCCCCGGTAAACCTTAACCAAAATCCCTGCGTCCTTATCAAGCAGATGTTACTGGGACCCCTTCTCGCTCCGTACCGGTATTCAAACTCCTCATCGTCGTACTTGTCCGAGTAGTAGATCTGTTTGTGCGCCATGACAGGCCCACGGTGCCCTCCCTCGGCAGCCGTTGGCGCCCCCACCCCCCGCGGCGCTTTCAAACACCGCCGCCCCACGCGCCCATTGGCTGACGCCGCGCCGGGGCCGGGGCGGGGCGGTTGCCCATTGGCCGACGCGCGCGCAGCGCGACGAGGCCGTGGCGCCGGTTCCCGCGGGCCCGGCGCGGCCCGCGATTGGCTCGTGGGTCACGTGACATAGGCGCAAGCGGGGCCACGCCGGAGGGGCGCGGGCCGGAAGTGAGTGGCGGCGAGTGCGGCGGAGGGGGAGGGGGGCGAGGGGGTGCGCGAGCGCGAGAGCGGCGGAGAGCGGCGTGAAATTCGCGCGTGACCGATGGTGCCCGGTGAGCGCGCGCCGGCCGGGGTGGTGAGGGCGCGCGCGGATGGAAAAGGGGGGAGCCACGCAGGGCCCGGGATCCAAGGCCAGGCTCCGCGGTGTCCCCGTGGCCGTAGTGTCGCCGGACTGAGGCCGCACCGCTCGCCGCCGCCGCCTTCCGCGGAACGAGTGCGGGTCGTGCCGCAGCCGCCCCCGAGACGCCGCCGCTCCCTGTGCTGTGAGGGCCGAGCCGCGCTTCCCAGCTGCGTCGTTTGCTCAGCGTGAGGGGGCCTAGCCGTCGGACAGGCCCGGACCCTCCTATACGCGGCCCGACGGGGTCCGGAAGAGCCGGTGCCGTGCTGTGCTGAGATCTTGGGGTGGCCCACCCGACGTGGCGGCTGGTGGTGTGTGCCTCGGGCTCAGGCTTGCATTGCCCCACCCCGTGCTCGTGCGATACTCGGGAAGGACACTTGGCTGTAGAGGTGCTTCCAGGGTCCGGGGAGAATCCCGAGCCCCAAGCCTGGCATGACCTCCAGCAGGGACGGGGCACTGGCTGGGTTTGGAGCAAAGGGGCACCTCGGCCTCTGCGGTGCTGAGGTCTGCCATCCTGCTTCCTGTGCTTCAGAGTAAGGCGGCAGTGAGTACCTAGAGCCTACCCAACTGTTGTGGGCAGGGGTAGCTGTTCCCCCTTGCAGATCTCTGGTCTCTAGCAGTGTGTTGTGTCTATTTGTTCTTGCTTCTCCCCTTGAATCTCTTAAATGGGGTCACCCACACAGATTATAGGCCATGGACACAGGTTCCAAGGAAAGATGACCTGAGCCCTGCTTGCCACGTTGGCGCTGCAGAGGTCTGTGGGCAAAGGCCACTTGCCGGTGCTGGCCAGGGTTGCTCTGGTCTCAGGCTGTAACAGAGGGGCTGAAGATGTCATCTCTTCTCAGCCAAGCGAGGCATGAGGATCCACCTACTGCCCTGTGGTGGGGCATTGGCTGGGCCACCTCTGGAGCTGTACAAAGCAGTGTCCCATCCTCAGCAGGGACACAAATGAGCTTCGGTAAGGCTGAGCACCCTGGCTCCTGGTCCAGATGCTCCTTCCCTGCCAGCAGCCTCGGTGCCTGAATCCAAAGGGCCTGGTTGCCTCCTCTGCTTGGCAGTGGCGTAGTGCTGAAGGGGTCGATCTCCACTGCCATTGCCAAGCATAGCCCTCCTTATCTTGCCGCCTTCCAAGCTAATGGTGACAGCTGGTATAGGCTGCAGATAAAGGTACAATTGCTGCCAAGCAGTAAATCGTGTCTGCTGCCCTGCACTGCTCTGCTGGCCTGGCCTTGACTGCCTCGGCTGGGCAGTGGGAATGGAGTGAGAAGAGCTTTGCTTGCCTTATTTTTCCCTCTCAGAGCTTCCTGCCTCTGCCATCTCACCCCTTCTATACTCTTTCCATGACTCCTGTCTTCACTGGTCCCCTGGGAGGTCTGTGTATAATTTTGGATCAGCATGCCAGCTGAGGAGGTGGAGGAGGGGGCAGCTCTGCCCCCCCTGGGTTGCCTTCACTCTCCCTCCTTGCATATGGATTTCCAGTACTGGTTTTTGGGTTGGGCAGGGATCGGCTCCGACACGTCTTGGGTCACAGAGTGACTCTCGGCCCCAGTGCCATTTGCCAGTGTGGGCAGGGCCCAAGCAGTGCCAGGCTCAGCCTCATGTTCCTGTTCCAGCACATCCCATATCTATCCTCTGTCCAATGGGAAGAAGGTGGCTTCTAGGTTTCTCTCACCCTCTGCGTCAGCAGGATGTTGCACAGCAGCCACAGCCCCATCCACCTGTGGACCGCATGGAGGAGCAGGGTCTGCCTCTTGGCACCATGGCCCCCACCTCAGTGGGCTGGGACAGGCCTGGCTAACTCCCTGTTTGTCCCCGAACCGCAGGTCGGAGTGCCAGACGAGAGGGGCTGTGTGTCTCTGCTCCCTGCCTGGGGCCTGCCCTGCCCTCTGCCGGCGATGGAGTATGTGGTAAGGACTTCGGTGGAGGGCTAAGTGGCTTCGGTGGTGGATCCTGCCTGCCTCCTCTGCCTTCTGGGAGGTCTCCAGCCTCTTCCCCAGATCTCCACTGGCGTTTCCTTACCCCCTCTTCAGAATGAAGGAGAGGTTGCGTGCAGGAATGCATAAATGTTGTTTGATGCTGCTGTGATGCGTGGGGGAAAAATCAGCTATTGGCTGAATTTGAGTGTTCTTTGCTTCACCCCTGCCCCAGAGGTTCAGCATTGGCTGCATTTGGACAGAGGGGGTCTCCTGCCCAGGGCAAGGTTTGTATGTTTGGATGCCTGCACCTTGCTGCAATTTCTTGCCAAACCACTGGCATGTTCCAGGCCTCTGACTCAGCTCCCAGGTTTTTTTTCCAGGGAGGATGTTGGTAGCGGGGTCCTGAGCATCCCCACTCTGCTTCTCTTCCTTGCCCCGGGTGGTGTGTTAAGTTCCAGTCTCAGGTCCCTGAAAGTAATCCACATTCCTCTGTTTCTCATGTTCCATTGTTTTCTGTGGTGGCAGGGCATATGGGGCAGCTGGGCCAGGACATGTTCCCAGAACTCCTTGAGGGCAGTTGTTCCAGCTGCTCTGCTCATACTCTGCTGCAGGAGCAGGAGCTCCTGGCATCTGCCTGGTAAGGGGAAGGGCTGCAGCCTGTGGGATGGGGCTTGGGACTGCCTGTTCAGGCTGGGCCAATGCTCTGCACCTTTGCACATCTCCAGGTTTGTCTTCTGCACTCAGAGCCCACTGGGAGGAAGCTCTGATGCCCTGGGGTGGACTCTGGGGCTTGGAGGGGCTACAATAGTAGCACCTCTGGTCTCCAAGAGCTGGGAGCTGTGATGTATCTTGTCACGAGCTGTTGAGTGATATGGGTAGACTGGCCTCGAAGGTTCTGAGAAAATCAGGAATTACCCTAGCTTATAAAAGCGGAGATGTGTCTGAGCAGGGGCTTCAGCTGGGAGGCTCATCAGCCCTTTGCTGCCTGGAGGTGATGGCTGCTCCAAGCCCTGGGGTGGTGGGAAGGGGCCAAGGAGACACTCCTGCCCCCTTGCAATTCCCTCCTGCTCTTATCCTGAGGAAGCATTAGGGCTCTCAGAGCTGCCATGCCAGGCAAGCCTAGGCCCACATCAACCAATGGCCAGTCCGTCATGGGCAAACCCCACTGCCCTGCAGCCACTTGATGCCACCCAGCCAGGCTCCTCTGACAGCAGGGCAGCATTGGCCCTTCACCAGGCCAGCAACTTCCTGGCTCCGGGCTTCCTGCTTTTCTTTAGAGGAGTGCTTCTGCAGCCACAGGAAGCTCACAGCGCCAAACACCTGGGGGCTCCTAGAGGGGACAAGCACTTTGTGGAACAGCCAGCACGAGTTCTCTGTGTCTGTGGGACCACCATGGCTGAGGTGGGGGGGGGCTGGCGTTCACAGAACTGGTGTGCATGGCCAAGGAGATGCTTCAGTGATGGGCCCACTGTCATGTGCCACAGCCCCTCATAAAACACAGGTGGAAATTTCCAGCCCTGTTTTGGCTTTCCTTTCCCTGTCCCCATGGCAGTGTGCCAGGTGTTGTGAAGTGGGGCAGGCAGCTGCCAGTGCCAAGCAGTGCTGGGTGAAGGCTCCAAGCAGGGAGAACCTATTCCTTGGCCTGGATTTACCCAGTTTTGGTTTGATGGCCAGAGCACCTGGTGGTTAGTAAGGGTCTGTCTTGTGGTGTGTCAGGGTTTGGGTTCTGCCTGAACACCTTGCCTCATCCCATAGGTGGTGGAGGGGGGAGAGCTCTTTGTCCCTCAGTGGGGCCAAGGCTGTGGAGAGCAGCACAGTTGGGCTAGCCCAAGTTTCTGCTGCATGCAAGTGTGTCAAGGATAGGGGAACAGGGGAGACCTAGCCCTGAGCCCCCTGATCCACAGGTGGGAGCTTTGCCCAGCTCCCTGAGGTTGAAAGGGCCAACTTTTGCTCCCAGCATGTTCTTGCTGCCTGCTCCCACTAGCTCCGCCTGTGACCTTGATTTTTCTGCTCCAGATAAGCGCTGCGTACCCACCTCTCGCTGGGAGCCCCTCCTGCGCTGCGCCCCAGCGCAGCCTGCACCATGGGCAGAGTCTGCCCTGCTGCCTGTGAGTCAGCACAGCTCTTCCGATCAGCCACAGCCCCTTCATCTCTTTTCCCGGGAGGAACAGCTGGGATGAAGGAAGCAGCAGCGATTAGCTGCAGCCTCTCCCACAGGCTCCCCACCACAGCTGAGGGTTTGTGCTGAGCCCTGCCTTGCCCAGCGCACAGCCTACCTGTATCCTGCTCCTGGCCGTCCTCCTCTTTCTCCCACCAGGCAAGATCTGTGCTCTCAAAAGAGTGCATGTCCCTGTATTCCAGGAAGCTGCGAGCACCGGTGTCTCAGCATCGCTGCTCCCCGCGGCAGAGCCTGGCAAGCCAACAGCAGCTGCTCACCATCGGCACACGGGTTGCGTGGCACTGGCTGCCACAGAAGGACCTTGTTCCCTCCTGAACAGTGCTTGGAACAGGGTTGGGATGGGCTTTGATGTGCTCTGTGTCTGCCTTATCTCCAGGCTTTAAATATTAATGCTTTTGATTTTCTCTTAGCTGGCAGCAGCACAGGGGTTGGAGTGAGATGTGGGGTGGAGGGTGGCCGTGCTGAACCTAGCAGCAGGGCAGAGGGAGCTGGATCTGGTCCTGGATGAAGACAGTGGGATTTGTTGCTGGCCCGGTGTTGGAGTGGCAAGGGGCTTGAGGACCTTGAGGCTGGGGACAGAGCATTCTGAGCTCCCCTCCCTGTGCCAGCGGCTCCCCGGGGTGGCGCTGCGGTCCCATTTCCTCCGTGCTGTGGTGTGCTGCTCTCTGTCTGAATGGATCTGCACATCCTTGCTGACACCGATCACAATTGATCAGCTGTGCCTGCACAGTGCTGGGCAGCCCCTGGACCTGCTGCCCAGTGTCCCAGGCCCAGCTCTCCTTGCCAGCCATGCTGGGTTGGTGTGGACCTAGCGCAGAGTTCAGCCAAGGCTTCTGCTTGGGGGAAGCTTCCCGGCGGCTGCAGGCACTCAGACTCTCTGTGGGGCCCCTGTGAGGCCCAGCTGGCTACATCCACCCTACTGCCACTCTGGACAGGGCAGCTGTTGCCCTTCTCATCTGTCTCCAAGATGGATCTCCTGCAAAAGAGCAAATATAGCCACCTGCGGAATGAGTCTGTCTCCTCTCCGGAGGAGGCCATGGTGGGCCTGGGAGTCCCACCCTCACCAGTGGAATCCCTTGCAAGCATGCAGTCTCTGCCTGGTTCTCTGTCCTCCTCCTCCTTCAGCCATGCTGCACCTCTTGGGGAGCTCTCACCTGTGTTGGAGAAGAGCCCTACCATCCTCTGCTCATTCTTCCCCAAAATGGCCAACATGAAGCTCTCCAATCCCGCCAGCTTGCTCAGCTTGCGGGGCTTTTCAGCTGGCAGCAGCCCAGGGGAACCTTGTCCTCCTGGGATGCCAGCCCTGGTGCCAGGGGGTGCTGCCAGCACCGGCTCAGTGAGACCTGTCACTGTCTGTTCCCAGGATATGAACAAGCTGAGCTGTGGGAAGAAGACGCGGGTGGAAGGCGGCCAGCTGGGGGGTGATGAATGGACTCGCCACGGCAGCTTTGTCAACAAGCCCACCCGTGGCTGGCTGCATCCTGATGACAAGGTCATGGGCTCTGGGGTCTCCTACCACGTCCGGGTGAGTGCTGGGGAGTGGGGAAGAGTGGGAAGGGTCACTGTGGGGATTTGGGGACCTCCTGGTGGTAGGATGCACCATGCTCTTTGGGGGAGGGGTGGGGGACAGGGTGGGGCAGTGGGCAGTGGGATTCTCAGGGAAGTTACTGCTGCAGAGGTGGGGTGCTTGAGGCCCCAGCCCCCTCCCTGGCTGCATGGGGGACAAACTTCATGGCTGGCCAAGCTCACCTTGCTCTCTTGCACAGTACATGGGCTGTGTGGAAGTGCTCCAGTCCATGAGGGCTCTGGATTTCAATACCAGGACACAGGTGACCAGGTGAGCTCTGCCTCTCCCCAGGGGCTGCTCCATTTGGGGAGGGGTGAGGAAGTTGTCTGAGCTCTAGGCAAGCCCCTGGTAGCATGTGAGGCTTTCAGTGGGGGCCAGGGGCTGCTGTAGCCCATCAAATACTCATTCCAGTGCACTTGACCCACCCAAAGAGCCCCAGCTGGCACTGCCTGAGAGCTTTCACTGTCACCGTTTCTCTCCTGTGCTGATCCCCATGTCCTCAGTCCTGTGGCTGGGGAGTCTTGGGGCAAGGTAGGCACTGTGGGGACTGACATCTCACTCTACTCCCTGCAGGGAGGCCATTGGGCTGGTATGTGAGGCTGTGCCTGGTGCCAAGGGAGCCGTGAGGAGAAGGAAGGTGAGGCCTGGCTGGGAAGCTGCTTGGGGAGCGTGCATGGCTGATTTGGGCACAGGGCCAAGGACTAGATCCCAGCCCAGCTAGCAGTGATGTGCTGGTCAGCCCAGGGCTCTGATCTCCCAACTGAGGTTTGGGCCAGGGCCAGTGGTGAGGATAAGGTGCCCATCTCTGCTGTGGAAGCAGTGGGATGTGCTCTGTCCTCCTGCTGCTGGGCTGTCTGGTCTGGGGAGCCCCTTCTTTACACTACCATTTGTCCCTAGCCCTGCAGCCGCTCCCTGAGCTCCATTCTGGGCAAGAGCAACCTGAAGTTTGCAGGCATGCCCATCACCCTGACCATCTCCACCAGCAGCCTCAACCTCATGGCCTCAGACTGCAAGCAGGTGGGAATGGGGAGGGTTTGGGTTGGTTTTGGACAAACTGGAATCCTCATGTACCTCACCCCAGGTCTTGCTGGGGCAGGGGATGCCCCCAGCCTCCCCAGGAAATGTCTGGATGGGCTGTGTGATGAGTGCCCACCTCCCCGCAGTCCCTAGGGCTGAAGAGGTGTGAGGAACATCCCATGTGCTTTGTGGGATCTCTCCTGGAGACAGGGAGACCCAAGTCCCCTTGCCTGGGGCCAGATCTCCTGGTTTTGACCCCACTCCTGGTGATGTCCCAGTCCTTTTCCTGGTGGTCTGTGGCTCATAACCAGGGCTCTGGAGGATTTTGAGCCCCCATGGCAGGTCAGCCATGGGAGGAACAGGACGTACCACCCCTGGGTGGGTGACAAGAAATTCCTGGCTGTGTCCAACAAGCTCTCCACCTTGCAGATCATCGCCAACCACCACATGCAGTCTATATCCTTCGCATCAGGGGGAGATCCGGTGAGTATGCAGGGTCCCCATCCATGCCCTGTGTAGGGGCCTCTCCTGCCCTCTCCTGAGGTCTTGGGCCCAGTGCTCCCCAGCAGCCCTGTCTCACTGCTGCTGTCTCACCCACAGGACACAGCCGAATATGTTGCCTATGTTGCCAAAGACCCCGTCAATCAGAGAGGTGAGGGTGCTGCAAGGGTCCTCAATGCCAAAGCCCCACTTTGGAGGTGTTCAGGATCAGCTCAGTGTAGGGGGGGAAACTGGATGACCTCTAAGAAAGCTGTGGGGTGTACAGGCCAGGCTCAGGGATGAAGAACCTTATTGCTGGAGTTCCACAATCCCATCCCACCATTTTCTGCCTAGCCTGCCATATCCTGGAGTGTCCTGAAGGCTTGGCACAGGATGTGATCAGCACCATCGGGCAGGCCTTTGAGCTGCGCTTCAAGCAGTACCTGAAGAACCCTCCAAAGCTGGTGACCCCCCACGACAGGTCAGAGCAGGACTGTGTGACAAGGAGGAAAGTGGTTTTGGAGATGGGATGCAGTCATGGCTGCTGTCATGTGCTTATCTGTACTGTGCTCTCCCAGGATGGCAGGGTTTGATGGCTCTGCCTGGGATGAAGAAGAGGAGGAACCAGCCCCAGATCACCAGTACTACAACGACTTCCCTGGCAAGGAACCTCCCATTGGGGGTGTCGTGGACATGCGGCTGCAGGATGGGGTTGCTCAGACCCCAAATCACTTGGGTGCCACACTGGTAAGGCTCTGGGGTGTGGGGAGCAGGAAGGGGGATGAGCAGGAAAGGGAGTGAGGGCTCATCACTGCCTCTCCCTGCAGCCTGTCGGCCAGTCGTCCAGTGGGGAGTATGACCCCCAGAAGCAGCATGCTCCTTCCCAAGGTAATATAATGGGTCTGGCCAGTCTTCATCCTCTTTCATGGACCCCGAGTGCTTTGATGGTGGGCACTGGTGGGGGGCCAAGGTGGGCTGAAGCCCTGCTGACCACTGTGCTCCTGGTACCAGGGAGAGAAAAATTCCCAGCTCCGGCAGGCACATCTGGCCGCACGGACCTGTTTGATGACCCGTCTTACGTCAATGTGCAGAACATAGACAAGACACGCCAAGCTTCAGCTGCTGGCGCCCCAGCCACAGCCAACGGCAGTACACAGAGGGACCTTTTTGACATGAGTGAGTGGAATGGTGGCTGCAGCCAGGGCAGTGGATAGGTGGCTGTGGGCTTGGTCATGGTCCCCCTGCTCCTCTCTCCTTGCAGAGCCCTTTGAAGATGCCCTGCGTGTGCCCCCATCTGTGCCTGTGGGGCTGCCCCCCGCCCAGGTAGTTGCCTCCATGGAGGAGCAGCTGAGGCGGGAGCCCTGGTACCATGGGAAAATGAACCGCAAGGAGGCTGAGAAGCTGCTGAAGGTGAATGGAGACTTCCTGGTGCGGGAGAGCACCACCACCCCGGGCCAGTACGTGCTGACTGGCTTGCAGGGTGGGCAGCCCAAGCATTTGCTGCTCGTCGATCCTGAGGGTGTGGTGAGTCCATGTAGGGGCCTCGGAGCTTGGGACAGCAGGGGGAGGTCGTAGGGGTTACATGAGCCACCAGAGCATTGGGGTTCTGCACTGCTCATCAGGAGACAACTCTGGGCTGGCTCTGGGGATGGAGAGGGTCTGGTGGAGCATGGGTTTGAGACTGCAGCCCCAGGTCTGTGCCTAGCCCATGTCGTGGAGGGTGGTGGCTCTGGCCTCACGTGGGCACTGACAGCCTCCTGAGTGCTCCTTTTCTGGCCCCCCAGGTGCGGACAAAAGATCATCGCTTTGAGAGCGTCAGCCACCTCATCAGCTACCACATGGACAATCACCTGCCCATCATCTCAGCCGGCAGTGAGATGTGCCTGCAGCAGCCAGTGGAGAGGAGACTGTGAGCTCCTGGGACCCCAGTGCACAGCACCCCCAATGTGCAGCCCTCTGGCCAGGTTCCATGCCCCAGGGAGCCCTCAGACTCTTCTTGGTGCTCCACCCGGGACTGAGCATGGACTTGGCTGAGGACAGGGCTTCTCTTCTTTCACCACGTGGAGCTGGTGGCCATGGTGGGGTCAGGCTGTGAGTGCCTGCAGGGTAGGGAACTGTTCTTGCAAAGCCTCTGCCCCTCCAGCTCCAGCCTTTGCAGAGCAGCTCAGCTCCTACCAGCCCTGCTGTCATGCCACAGCCATTCTTGTGCTCACCAGCACGGGCTCAGGACTGGCAGGGCTGAGCCCCCCTGAGCCAGAGGCAGCCTGTCCTTATCTCTGGCCTCTGGGCCAGGAAGGGGGCCATGGGAGGCTCTGCTCCTCCAAGCACGACGCCCTCGACTGTAGCGGATCACTTTACATGTTAAATCTGTGCCTTGACCCCGCAGGTCCCACACTCTTATGCAAGGGTAGGGGCTGGTTACAGAGCCTCCCCCATGCTCCCAGCGCCCTGTACCCCATCCGTGACATGCTTGTGCTCCAGGACACGCACCACCACGTCCCCTTCCTCTCTGCCCGTCCCGGCTGGACACCGGCAACTCTGGCAGCCCTGGGGGGTAGGCGGGAGGACTCCCCCTGCATGCACAGTTTAACAACCCCCAAGCCAAAGTGCAGCCCCGCCCCTCGCAGCCCCAGGCCCCTGGCCCCGCTATACCAAAGGAACTGGCGGTTGTATTAAAGTTGGTATTTCTCTAGGCCCTGGCTGGTGTGAGCTGGGGCGCGGGTCACTGTGGGCGGGTGGTTCCGCCGTGTGCTGTCCTACGGGCGCTACAGTTCGTCCTTTTTCCTTCGCTCCCCCCAGGACCTCGTACGTGCTTAGTCCCGTCTGTTCCCTTCACCGTGCCCCTCCCCCCCTTCCATCGCGCTGCACTTGGTTTGGTCCGGCCAAAGGGGTGGGGTCGGAGTCTGCGGTGACTGACACGTCTCGCGCACTTCGCGCCGCCCCCGGGCGTTGTGATTGGCCCTGCGCGGGTTCCGGTTCCGGTCGGGCCATGGCGGCGACGCGCGGGCAGTGAGGGCTATGGCGGCCCCGCACGCAGAAAAGCTGGAGGGAGCGGTCCCGGCCCCGCCGCCCCCGCCGGGGCCCCCGCACCCCGCGGGGAGCGCTGCCGCCGGTGGGCCCGGCCGGAAGCAGGGGAAGGCAGGTGAGCGCGGGTGGACCGGGACCGGGGTGGGTGGGGGTCGCCTCGGCCCCGCTGACGCGGCCTCGCTTGTCCCCGTAGGGCTGCAGATGAAGAGCCCCGAAAAGAAGCGGCGCAAGTCCAACACGCAGGTAGGGCCGGGCTCGGGGCAGCGCGGGGGCCGGGGGCGGACCGCAGCAACCCTGACCGCCACCTTCTCCCCGCAGGGCCCTGCCTATTCGCACCTCTCGGAGTTCGCCCCGCCGCCCACTCCCATGGTGGACCACCTGGTGGCTTCCAATCCCTTCGAGGATGATTTCGGAGCCCCCAAGGTGGGGGCGGCCCCTGCCCCCTTCCTGGGCAGCCCCGTTCCCTTCGGTGGTTTCCGCGTGCAGGGGGGGATGTCGCCGCAGGTGCCCCCTGGTTACGGCGGGGGTCCCCAGCCCCTGCGGAGGCAGCCCCCTCCTTTCGCCCCCGGGCAGATGGGCCCGGCCTTTAGCATGGCTCCCCAGAATCCAAACTACGTGCAGCCGGGCGGCTTGACCTTCGCCGGGCAGCCCTTCAGCCAGCCCCTAGGACAGAACTTCAGCCCCCCTATGGGGCAGCTCATGCAGGGACCTGTTGCGGGCTTCGGGCCCATGATGTCCCCCACTATGGGGCAGCCTCCGCGGGGGGACATGGGTCCCGGGCCAGCCCTCAACCCCCCCGGGGGGCCAGCGGTGGCTCAGCGCTTCAGCCAGCCCAGCAACCTCTTTGGACAATCGCCTATGCAGCGTCCTGGGCAGAACATGCCACCCCTGCCCCCTACAGCCAGTCCCTTCCCTGGGGCGGACCCCAGCTTCCCTACTAGCAGCGAAGAGGGGGGCAAGAACCCTCCCCCCAGTACCTTCGCCCAGGAGCAGCACTCGGGCTCCCCCGCCACCGTCAATGGGGCACAGCCTGGCTTTGCCTCCAACAGTGCCGGCCGCAGTACCAGCACTCCTGAGACCAACAGCCTCTCACTGCCACCCCCCAGCAAGGCCACCAGCACCTCAGGGCACCAGCCGCCACCAGGGCTTGTGTACCCCTGTGGGGCCTGTCGCAACGAGGTGAACGATGACCAGGATGCCATCCTGTGTGAGGCCTCCTGCCAGAAGTGGTTCCACCGAGAGTGCACAGGGATGACTGAGAATGCCTATGGGCTGCTCACCACTGAGGCCTCTGCCGTCTGGGCCTGCGACTTCTGCCTCAAGACAAAGGAGATCCAGTCAGTCTACATCCGGGAGGGCATGGGACAGCTGGTGACTGCCAACGATGGCTGAGCCACCATTCAGCCGCCATGTACAGCTTTCCCCCACTGATTTAGGACCAAACCCCCATTTTTTGTAGCTGTCGCACCCCCCACCAGCCAGAGAGGCACTGCCATGCACTGCCTGACACCGGGACCTACCAGGGGATCTGGGATGGTGTTGGCCATACCGCTGTCAGCCCTTTGCTGTGGGCAAGGCTCTGGCCCCAGTGCACCGGCTTTGTGAGGGCTGAGGCTTCCTGGTGCTCCACAGTGCAGCTCCCAATTAGGTCATTGCCCTTGCAGGGGGCACCTCCTGGGCTGTGCAGCGGTCCTGGTGCTCCCTTCCACATTCGCAGGGCAGTGCCGGTGCCCTCTGCTCCCGTGCTCGGGATGGTCCCCGTACCGCCCCCCACCCCAGGTCCGTCCGTTTTAGCCAATCGTTAATGGAAATTTTTGTACCGTCGTTATAAAACTCTTAAACGCGCATGTCGGTGTCTGTCCGAGGAAGGTGTCCGGGGGTGTTGGTGTCTATCCGGTCCCGGGTGGGGGGCACCCTGAGGTGGGGTTTTCGGTGGCGGTGGGGCCGCGCCCTCTGTCCCCGCCCCCACGCCCCTTATCGCACCGCCGGCTGCCATTGGCTGCGTGCGTCACGTGCGCGCCCCGTCTCGGGGCTGGCAGCGGCCCCGGGGAAAAGTTCCCGGCAGGACACGGCGGGTACAGGTACCGCCCGGGCCGCGGTGAGGCGGTGCCCCTGCCCGGCCGGAACCGGCGTCGGGACGCGGCTGAGGGGCGGGGGCGCGGGCGCAGCTCGGACGAGGCCGTGGGAAGCGGAGAGGAGGGGGTTGTCAGCGGCGGGGCCGTCACTACCAGGCCGGTTCTGGGTCCCGGGCGGGTGGAGGGAAAGAGAGGGACGGGGGCTGCTCGGGACTCCCTTCTGGTGCTGCCGCTTTGCTTGTGGGGTGATGGGACCCCGACCGGGGCCCCTGGTTTCCCCACGCCAGGCCCTGCGTCTCCCGTCCACCTGCTGGGCGGCATCACCAGCTAAAAATACCCCGCGGCGCCAGCTGATCTCAGTGGGGGTGGAGCAGCAGAGCCGGTGCACCGCGACGGCTCCCTGAAAGCCCCCCAGCTGCAGACTAGAAGGACCGGCTGGCACCGGGACCATGGCTCTTCCGATCACATCCAGCTGGTACTGGGAGTTGGGTCATGTCCCGCTGTCCGTGCATCCGCTCGTCTGTCCCTTTGCAGATAGCACTGGACTGTCCCTATGGCGGAGAAATTGGATCCTAGAGATTCAGTGAGCAGCTGGGTGCTGGCGGGCAGTGAGGTGAGGGCAGGCAACCCCCAGAGCAGACCCTCACTGCTTGAGGTCTCCTGGGCAACATCCCAGAACTGGGGACCCCTAGGCACACCCCCCAGAGCCTACTTGAGCCTGCAGGCTCATGAGATTTGGGCTCATGGAGGTCAGGGCTAAAGGTGTCTCCCTGTGTTCCCCCTTTCCATAGGATCTGCCCGTTAACATGGTGGGTCCAGAGCAGGACTCAACCTCCCACAGGTCTGATGATGAGGAACTGGAGGAGGAGGATGAAGGCACTCAGGACACAGTCACAGGCAGGCAGCCACTGTAGGTGTGGGGCAAGACTGGTGTCACCTTCCTGTGCCACTGGCTCATCCCCATGCTCTGCTTCTCCCCAGCTGTGACCACCAACGGTGCCACTACCTTCCCCAGCCAGACCTTGTGCCCTGAGGACAGTGAGCAGGGGGTGAGTCAGAGCTGGGAGGCTGGGGCTGAGCTGGCACTAGTGAGCTACTCCCCACACAGGGACACCCCATGTGCCAGTGCCTATGTCTGCAGGACCCAGAGGAGTGTGAGGACTCCAGGGTGTGGGCAGTGCCTGCCCTGGATGGCTCTGCAGAGCCCAGCACATTGGACGACAATGAGCAGGAGGAGCTGAATGCTGAGGCTGAGCCAAAACCCTGCCCTGACACCTCCCAAGCAGGTCAGGGCCTCCCAGGGGACTGGCCTGGGGGAATCTGTGCTGGCGGTGTTTAGGTGTAGATCCTCCCTGGAGGTCTCCCCCATCTCCCCCTAGGGCCAACAGTGGAGGACGTGTGCTGCACCAGCAGTGAAAATAATGTGGAGGGGCTGCGGAGGCGGCAGGGCCACAAGCCCCATCCTGAACCCCCCACTGTCACACCTGCCTCACACCAAGGGACACCAGACGCTGGTGATGATGGGCTTAGTATGAGCAAGTACCTGCTGGGTGCCTTGGCTTTGGTTGCTGTTGGGCTGCTGGTCATCACTGGTAAGTGGGGGTCCCAGTGGCCAAGGCCCCAGGGACAGGGTAGGGTCCAGACATCCCCCTCATTGTCCCCTCCTCTTCCCAGGTGGTATCTACGACATGGCAGATGGTAAGTACAGGCGACTAGCCCACACAGCAGGGGGACATCTTGGAGCAGCCTGGACATTTGGACCTATGTCCTTCTCTGCAGGTCCTGTGGAGAGTGTGGGGAGCTGGGACTTGGCTGCTGAGGAGCAGGAGTTGATGCTGTCCATAGACAGCAATGTAAGGAGGGGTCTCAGACAGGACTGAGTAAGGGCAGAGGGTGTCCTCAACACCCCCAGGGCTTCCAACCTTTGTGTCCTCCAGGACTCGCAGCAGAAGCCCCCTCTGCCAGATGCTGGGGGCCCACAGAGCATGCAGTCCATGAGCCAACTCCTGGACAAGCTGGCTAAAGAGAACCAGGAGATCCGGCTCATGCAGGCCGAGTTACAGGTTGGTGCCCAGTGCCATGTCTCAGTGCTGTGTCTTGATGCTGCTCTCCTGCTGCCACCTCTTTCACAGCCCCCCACTCCTGCCCCAGGCCCACAAGGAAGATCTGCAGGCACTGCTGCACAAGAGTGAGGGTGAGGTGACAGCGGCTGGAGCACAGCAGCAGAGTCTAGCCGCAGAAAACGCGCAGCTGCGTGTGGCACTGGAGCGGGAGGCCACTGCACTGCGGGAGGCCCAGGCTGAGCTGCGGCGCCTGCAGTCCACAGGGGCATCAGGCAGCCCCAGGGAGTCAACAGCAGAGCGGCCACGTGCGACAGGTGCACCAGTGCACAGCAAGGCCGCGGCACGGCAACATGGCAGTCTGGATTCATTGCAGCAGGAGCCAGCGGCCACCCTGGACCATGTGCGGGGCTCTGGAGATCTCAAGGGCCTTGTGGAGGAACTAAGCACCCTGGACCAGCCCCTGGCCCAGGTGCTGGAGGCAGAGGGGTTGGGGTCTTTCTCCAGACCCTGGAAGAAGCCATTCAGGGTGGAGAAGGATGGCAGGTGGCACAAGCAGCATGGCGCCCCCCACAAGCAGCATGGCCCCCCCCACAAGCAGGAGAGGAGAGAGCATGGCAAACACCACAAGAAGGATCTCCGAACCCCCCGTGAACACAAGCCAGGCAAAGCCTGGGGGAAGCTGTCTCACAGCCACCCCCAGCATGGTTCTCGTGAGTTGCCCCAGCTCAGGCGGTACCGGGCACCGCAGGGCTGTTCTGGGGTGACTGACTGTGCCCACAGGGAGGGCCAGAAAGTGCTTGGGGCTGCACTGGAGCCGGTGCAGAAGGTACAGTTCCTGCAACTGCTGGAGAGCTTCATGGAGCAGCTGGGCTTAGGGAGACAATTCGGGAGGCTGGCACCTCGGCTTGATGGGGCCTTTAGGGCTGACGGTGTCTTTGCCCATGACCGCCTGCTGTTTGTCGATTTTGTGGATGATGTGGAGGAGCTACTTGAGGAGGTGGCGTGGCAGGAGTTGGGCAACAAGGAGGCAGCTGATGGCTTCGAGAAGTACATATTGCAGCACTACAGTGGGTGAGCTGGGGTGGGTGGTGCCGGGGGTCACCAGGGATTCCCCCCTCCTGCACCCCATCACACCTCCCCTTCTCTTGCAGCACCTCCAGGAATGTGTGGAGCCAAAGAGCCCCAAGGCAGCATGGCATGCGTGGGTAGAGCCAGGGGGGCAGTGTTGTAGTGTGCCAGCACCCCCACACAAGGGCTCCCCATGTGCTGTTTATGGGGGTCTGGGGGCTACCATCGTACCCTGTAGGGTCAAGTAGGATCACATCCCCAACCAAATGCACTGTGTGATTGCTGCACTGCCATTATGAATAAAGTCACCACTGGGCAGAGCTGTGTGGGTGTGGGGAAAATGGGGGTGCTGGGGGTGGGGAAGGGAGGGTGTTGAGGGAAGAGAGCTGGGGAAGTGGGGGTTCAGGGGAGAATAGGGTGTGTAAGGGGAGAGCAGAGAGGACTGGAGTGCTGTGGACAAAGAAGGTGGTGTGAGAGGGAAGGAAGGAGTGCAGGGAGGAGGAAGGGCTGCTGCGGGAGAGGGGGTGTAGACGAAAAGGGGGGACAGAGAAATGTGTGTTGGAGGGGAAGGGGGTTGCTGGGGGCGAAGAAAGGCTATTAGGGCGCTGGGGGGAAGTGGGGATTTAGAGCAAGAACAGTGAAGAAGAAAGGGCAGTGCTGGAGGAAGTGAGGGGCAGTTGAAAAAGTGGGGTGTGGAGGGGGCATAGAGATGTTGGGGAGGAAGGATGCTCAGAGAGAAAAGGGGGTACTGGGGGAGATGGATACTGGGAGAAAGTGGGGTGCAGAAGAGGAGTAAGGGTTGTTGGGGGAAGAGTGCTGTGGGAATGCAGATCCTGGGGGAAAAGGGGACGTTGGGAGGAGTAGGGGAAAGGGAGCGTTAGAGGAGAATGGATGGTGTGAGGAGGAAGCGGGGGCGCTGGGGGAAGGGGAGGGCAGGGGGGCAGAGGACTGCTGGGAGTGCAGGACGCGCCATATCCCCGCGGGGATTCGCGGGCACCCTCGTTGCGGTGCTGGCTTTGCCCGGGAGGGGGCGCCGTGAGAAGCGCGTCCTGCCGGGGGGCGGAGTCAGCGGGCCGGCGTGGGGACGGAGGTGCCTATGGCGGCGCCGCGTGCCGTGCTGCTGCTGAGCGGGAAGAGGAAATCGGGGAAGGATTTCGTCGCCGAGGAGCTGCGGAGCCGGTACCGGGCGGGGCGGGACTGAGGCCGGGGGTGAGGGCGGGGAAAGCACGGGATGCGGGGATGGTACCGGAGGACAGGGAGCCGGGACTTGGCCGAGTGGAGCCGGTACCAATGCCCGTCCTGCTTCCCCCTCTCCCACAGGCTAGGTCCCGACGTCTGCACCATTCTGCGCCTTTCTGGGCCCCTCAAGGAGCAGTACGCCAAGGTACCACGGCCGCGCCCAGCCGTGTCACACCCCGCCGAGCTGTGCCAGGACACTGCCGTGCTGTGCTGTCCCACGTTCTTACCGTACCACACCAGGACATACCATCGTGAGCTGTGCTGGACAGTGCCGTGTTCTATCACATGCTGTGCCGTCCCACGCTCATACTGTACCACACCGAGCCGTGCCGTGCCGCACTGAGTTGTGCCAGGGCATGTGTTTTGCTGTTCTGTGCCTTCCCATGCTCGTGCCATACAACACCACACCACACCACACCACACAATGCTGAGCTGTGCCCTGCCCTGCCACACTGTGCTGTGTCGTCTGATGCTTTGCCATGCTGCGCTTAGCTGTGCCGTGCTGCACCGTACCAAGCCATGTCAGGACATGCTGTGCCAAGTTGTGCCATCCCACAATTGTGCTGTACCACATCGTGCCAAGATGTTGCGTGCTGCGCTGTACGAAGCCATCCCATTCTACCATGCTGTACTGAGGATGCGCCAGCCACAGCATGTCACAACAGCTGTGGCTGTGCAATTCCATGCTCGTTGGCGCAGGCCATGCCTATTAAACCCCCTTCCCCACAGGAGCATGGTCTCGACTTTCAGCGACTCCTGGATGCCAGCGCCTACAAGGAGATGTTCCGTCAGGACATGATCCGCTGGGGCGAGGAGAAGCGCCACGTGGACCCTGGCTTCTTCTGCCGGGCAGCAGTGGAGGGAGCGCTGCAGCCAGTGTGGGTGAGTTTTTGGGAGTGCACAGGGGCACTGAGGGCAGAAGATAGGTGCTGATGGAGCCCCTGCGCAGGTCGTGAGTGACACACGGCGCCTCTCGGATGTGGAGTGGTTCCGGGACGCCTATGGGGATGTGGTGCAGACTGTGCGGGTGGTGGCTACTGAGGAGACAAGGAAGAGGAGGAACTGGGTCTTTGTCACTGGTGAGCAAGGGAGGGGCAGCTTCGCCTAGTGTGACACCAAAACTGGGGTTACCCAATGGGCACAGGTCTGCTGCCTCCACTACTCTTCCTTGGCAGTGGGAGCAAGAGGCTTTGGATGAAGGCCCCCCATTCTAGGAGGGTGAGGCCATGGTGGGGGTTATAGATAGACATATCCTGACCATCCTCGGGGCCTCCCTGGGCTCTGTGTTACCAGGGGTGGACGACGCTGAATCTGAGTGCGGCCTGGACCAGGGAGTGGCCTTTGATTGGGTGATCACCAATGATGGGGATAAGGCGGCCCTGGGCAAGCAGCTGGAGATGCTGGTGCAGTCACTCCACAGGAACCTGTAGCTCCATATTTCTCCACTCGGGCCTGGGGACAGCATCATCCCCCCTTTCCCCCAGCATCTGCCCCTCTACCTCCTGCTAATGCTTCCTGTTCTGGAATAAAGCTCTGACACTGAGACCTGCTGCCATGCTGGGCCTGCGTCTCATTTCTTGGGATGAGACACACAGGTGGTCCTGCCCCACCCCTGCCATGGGTTTCCCAGTTTTTGGGAGGCAGAAGTGCAGTTGTATACCTTCTGTCCAAGCAGGGGGTCACCAGCTGGATGTTTCATGGTGTCTTTTAATAAGGTTTCTAGTAGCCAATTCCCTGCAGATTATTTGCTTCCCAAACTCATACACACTCCCATTGGTTCCTCTCCTGCAACAGTTGTGCATGGTGGGGGGTGAGGGTGGTGGTTCCTGGTTGGGCTGGGGTTTTTGAGGAGGGATTAGGGCTCTATATACATCTGTATGTATATGTCACATACTCGGGGTCTACTATTGCCCTGACCCCGACCTTGGGGACGTCGTGAGACACACACTGCACCCCCCCATCCATGAGGTGGCCCACCTCCCGGATGGGAACACCTGCTCCAGCTGCTGCTCGTAATCTCCAGCCTCTATGAACGGATTAAGGGGGATTATATAAAGGAGGGGGGATGCCCGTGGGGGAACCCAATGGGTTAAACAGATGAGGGGTCGTTCGGGACTTGTCCGTCGGGGAACACGGGTACTGGCGCCTGGTGCAACCCGGTGCACTACAAGTCCCGAACGACCCCGCAGAGATGCAGGAACCGGGGGTGTGATGGGGGGGGAGATACAAAGCGGGGAGCGGGCGGGGATGATGTCAGCCTGCGGGGAGCCCCAGCGTGGCCAATGGCGCTGCGGGGCCGGGCCAGCGGCAGCGGCGGGGGCGGTGGCGGCGGCGATAGCGGCGAGAGCACGGAGCCCATTCATGATCCAGCGAACGGGGCCGGTGGCAAGTAAAGCGGAACCGGTGCCCTGTAAAGCGGCGCCGGTACCGCCGTCATGGAGACATCGGGGCATCTCCACGATTCGGGCGTGGGGGACTTGGAGGAGGATGGTCGGTGTCCCTGCCCCTTACCGGGGGATGAACGGTCACCGCCGCCGCCCTCCGCGCTGCCGCCGCTTCAGCACAGCCTGTTGCACTCCTCGCCCGGGTCGTTACGGGCCCCTCCTCCTCCTCCCGCCGCCCCCGCCGCCCTCCACCCTTCCTCCCGCCACGGCAGCCAGCTAAACCTCGGCGACCACCCAGCGGGCTCTGGAGTGGCTAGCAGCAAACACCGGCAGCCCAGCCCCTTGGTTCATCGGCGGGACAGCAACCCCTTCACCGAGATTGCCATGAGCTCCTGCAAGTACAGCGGGGGGGTGATGAAGCCACTCAGCCGACTCAGCGCATCCCGACGGAACCTCATCGAGGCCGAGCCAGAGGCACAACCCCTGCAGCTCTTTGGTGCCAGTGAACCCCCTGAAATTGTTGTCTCACGCGAGGACAACCATGCGCCTGCCACCCACCGTCCCACCCGTCCGCCTGCCCGGCCAGCCCCCACCACCTTTGCCAAGGGGCCCAAGCGCAAGGCGCAGAACATTGGCTATCGGCTTGGGCACCGCCGGGCACTGTTTGAGAAGAGGAAGCGCCTCAGCGACTACGCGCTCATCTTTGGCATGTTTGGCATTGTCGTCATGGTCATTGAGACTGAGCTCTCCTGGGGGCTCTACTCCAAGGTACCAACAGGGCCAGGGGGGTGTGTGGGGCTGGTGGCGCCAGATGGTGCCTGGTGGGGTGAGCATGCAGTCATTTGCCCCATCTATCCCATGGGATAAATATGGAGCTGTTTGGCCCATCTGGAGTGGAACGGGGTCAGACAGGCTGGCTGGTGTCTGACAGGATGTTCTGAGAGCTTTAGTGGATGCTGCAGCCAGAGGTGTTGGACAGGGTGACCACCTGGCTGGAGGTGTGGGGCCTATGTGCTTGTGGGTTCTCTGTCAACTCCTACCCCATGCACTTGTAGCAGTAGGCACCGACCCACTGAGGTCTGTGGTGACTGTGGCTGGCATAGCAGTGTACTCCTCAAAAGCACTGTGCCCCTGGCGGTGCAGTAAAGCACCCCCTTCCTCCTCCACCTCCTCCTCCACACCCCTTCCTGCCATTTTTTTCCCTTTTTTTTTGCAGGACAGTGTCTTTTATTTATAATTCTCCCCCCCACGTCCCTTCCAGCTCCTGCTCCCGGGCTGTGCTGGTTGGCAGCGATATGAATAACTCTTTGTATAGACATCTGTCATGTTATTTATACCTATCCAGAGAGGGGAAGGCATCAGCACCCTCACCAGCACCCATGGGCGTCAGCAGGACGGCAGCACTGAGGGGGCTGGGGTGCAGCCAGTGGGGGTCCCCATGCCATGGTGCTGCCAGTAGAGGGGAAGAAGCAGGGTGGGAAGGGACTGCTCACCACTTCTGCCATTTTATGGCATGGTCAGTGGGGAGGGCAGTGTGAACAGAGGTGGTGGAGGAAGAGAGGTATGTCGCTGGGGGTCCTGTGGTTTGGGGAGCCCTGCTGCCTCCCCACCAAGGTGCCTGGTGGGGCGTTCCCGAGCCCCATCTTTCCATGGGTGCCAGGGTCAGTGGGCGTGTGCGGGCTGTGGGCAGAATTCCACTGCTGTGTTTGAGGCAGGGGCATGCCTTGGTACCAAGCTTGCATCCCTAGCATCCTTGCTGAGAAAGAAAGATACTTCGATGCCAGAGCTTTTTTCTGGTGGTTCCCACTCCCCTTTTGGGCAGGAGCAAAGCCAAACCACCATCCCCCACCTGCATCTGCTACCTGTTGAGTCGCAGCCATGCAGGCTCCATGTGCCTGCATGCCTGGCGCCAGGGGGACTGTCCACCCTTACCAAGCTGCCAGCAGCACCACTGCCATGCTCGCTGGCCCCACCACACTAAGCTGCTGTGTCAGCTGGGGAAGACCCTGTGAGTCAGCGCTGCTGCCATGCAGCAGCTGTGACATGCTGCTGTGCCCCTGCCACACTGTGACACAAACAATTGTGCTGACAGCCACAGGGTTCAGGAGAGTCCCTGGCTCAGGCTTCTGCAGGCCCTTGGCCAGATTTGCAGCAGCTGTGTAAATCCCCCCCCACCCCCGCAGCCCCCGGTGAGAAACCAGAACTCACCAGCAGGGACATGACCATGAGTGTGGGAGCGCATGTGATCAGGGCTGGCTGCCATTGTGCATGTGGGGATGTCAGTGCAGGTCCAACTCTGCCCCATGGCCCCAGGCATGCCGCTGCATGCTCCCAGCCAGAGGTTGTCAGGGCTGAGCTGAGAAACAAGGACACTGGCCAGGGTATGCCTGCTCCCTGCCTGTAAATTGGCTGTGGGCAAGACAGGGCCTCTCCTACCCACAGGACAATATTGCTGCTTCCCACCACCTGTGCAGCATCATGAGAGTGAAGCATCCTGCCATCCACATGGTGGAACAGGACATGTGCCAGGGGTGCCAAGGTCTTTCCCCACTTTGGCCAAGGCTCCATGTTGTTTGCTGTGAGCATGGAATCCAGGAACAGCTCTTCTTGGCAGGTCTCTTCAGGCAGGAGGCATTGGTAAATGTCGTGTAACACTTGCCAGGTGGGGCAGTGGGTGCCCACGTAGGGTTTGTGCCCCTGGGAAGGGTCTCGCCAGAGCCACCTTGGTACAATGCTGCCCTGGAGTTTGCCTGTTAATAGTAGTGTTTAATCCCAGCACTTCTCTTAGCACCAGCCATTATATCCACACAATTGCACAGCCAGAGCCAAGTTGTTAACAATGTGGTGCCGCCTCCACAGCAAATAGTCCCTTCTCTGTGTGCAAACACCCTGTGGAGATGAAGAACACTGGGGAGAGGAAGCCAAGCAAGGCCAAAGCCAGCCCAGCACACTGGGGGGCCAAGGATAGCATGCCATGAGTATGCTGGGTCTTAGCATGCCACGAGTGTGTCAGGCCTCAGCACGCTGGGGCTCAGCATGTTGGTGATGGCATGGAGGTGTGGGACAGGTATAGTAGTAAGGCAGGTTGGTTTGGGAATAACATCTTGGTGAAGGGCTGCCAATGCCCTAGCATCAGTGGGGCTGGATTGTGGCTGGCATGCACGTGAGTTTACCAGTATCCAAAGGGAACACTGAATCCTGCTTTTCCCAGTGCGGTCCTGGGGACTGGCCAGTTCAGCTATCAGTGAATCAAGAGCTGGTTTACTTTACATAAGACTAATTAGCTGGAGGGTCTAGTTAGATCACCTGTTTGAATACCATAATACTGGGCTCAGGCTAGATGGGGCCAGGACACTGGTGTTGCACATCTCAGAGGAGAGGCTGGGAATCGCACTCAGCAGAATAGAATTAAAAAAGAATTTTGGAGAGAGGGCACATGATGCTGGAGGTGCCAGTGTTGCTGATGGTACTGATGGTCCCCTTATTACCATGTCAAGCTGCTTAGGGGGGAAGCTGAAGCAGCAAAAGTGCCATTGAGGATAGGGATAGCAGGTGTTGGGGGGCAATATTTTCTTTGGCGTGTGGAGTCCAGTGCCAGCAGAGTCCCACAGCTGTGTACCCCTTAATGCCTTCCCTGCTTTTGCCCTGCAGGACTCCATGTTCTCCCTGGCCCTGAAATGCCTTATAAGCCTCTCCACCGTCATACTGCTGGGCCTCATCATTGCCTATCACACAAGGGAGGTGCAGGTAAGTCCTGGCATCATCAGTGCCTAGTGAGGGGCTGCTGGGGTGGGCTGTGGGGTTTGCCTACCACCTGAGTGGAACACAGTACCTGAGCTCACATCCTGTTGCAACCTGGAGCCTCCTTCCTCTTTGTCAGGGTCTTGGGGGCCAGCAAGGGTTCTTGGGGGGCAGTCAGGCCAGGCACCAAGGGGTCTGTCTGAGCCCCAGGTGCCCAGCAGCATGCTGGTGTCTGGGAAAGACTATGGCCAGGAAGGGCTCCAGCCAGTCAAAGTGCCAAGGAAAGCCACAAAATCCTTTCCTAATCAGAGCTGCACACTCTCTTCCTCCCTGAGAAGTTAAAGGACTCCCAGTTTGTTCCAGGAAGGCTGTGCTTCCCTGTGCAACCTAGCTTCGGAACAATGCCAGCCTGTTTTAGACATGGGAGGAATGAATCACCAGTCAGGAGAAGGAGCATCCTGGGAAGGGATGTCAAAGCCCCTGGCCCTGAGTGCACCATAATCCCACCTTGTTTCTCCTGGGGCTGGAGGATAGAGGGACTTTGCCATATAGGGGACTGGCAGCAGCATCCCACTCCCTGCCTGCCTCTGTCCCAGCACTCCCCACTCCAGCTCAGCCTGCCCACATGGGGACCAAACGTGGGGGTGAGTTACTCAAGACAAATATTTGAGAGCTCTGGCTCTTGCTGGAATAATATTTACCCCAGGATGACGGTGGTTGGGGTCAGCCGGGTGAGCTGTGCCCCCGGTGCTCACCGTTTCCTCTGCTTGTTGTTTCTGGCAGTGGGTTGTGCAAACACAACATCCACCCAGGCAGCACATAGGTCATCTCACCTCTCCTGCCTTGACCAGAGCCAAAGTCCCACTGCTGTCCCTCTGCACATGGGGACTGAACCTCACTATGGTCCCAGCTGCTCTGCCAGGCCAGTTACACTGTCAAGACAGGGAATTAGATGAGTTTGACTTATCTGCTCCAAACAAAGTTGTGCTGGCTGCTCATTGCCCTGTGTGTTATAAAGTGTTATGAAGGAATTGCTGATAATCCAACTGAAATGGAATGGGACTGCCAGAGCTGTAAATCCTCAACTTCTCGTACCTCTTGGCCAAGGTGGGGGACTGTGCTCACCTGGCCATGGCACTTGTCAGACCTCCCAGCCTCTGGGAAATAATTCCTTCAGCCTCTTCCCTCAGGATTCCCTCTTCCTCCCTTGCCCAGAGAAGCTGTGGCTGCCTCATCACTGGAAGTGTTCAAGGCCAGGTTGAACAGAGCTTGGAGCAACCTGATCTAGTGAAAGGTGTCCCTACCTATGAAAGTGGGGGGAATGAAATGAGCTTTAAGGTCCTGTTCAACCCAAACCAGTCTATAATTCTGTCATCCTACTAATTGTGTTAATTAGTCCTTTGGGATACTTGAAGGTCTTCCCGTGCCTCAGTTTCTCTGGGGCTGAGGCATCACTCGGTACCCCAATGATGTCTCTGGTGTGTAGGGCAGAACGTGTCATCCTCTGTCAGCACCACATTATCATCACAACACATGAAGGAGAGCACTGCTGGCAATGCTGCCAGCTTCCACCAAGGTGTTTGGGGGGGGGGCAGAGACCCCTTGTCCCTGTGCTTGTAGTGCCTGGGGCTGTTTATGCTCTTGGTGAAACTTTAGTCCCCATGAGGTGTCTCGGTAGCTTTTCTTGGGCTTTGTTTTCCTGGAGACGTGATGGCCGACACGCTTGTTCCTTCCCCTGCTGAAGCCAGTGATGCTGGATGTGTTGGGGAATGCCCCCTTGGCTACCAACGAACCATACTAGGTTTCCATGGAAACCCACATTGATTTACAGGTACAGAACTAAGAGGGGCTGGCTCAGGGGAATCCTGCCCAAATCCTCTCTTGCTCCTTCCCTTCCCTGGCCTATGGCAACCCCTCATCATGCAGGCAAAAGGCTCCTGCCTTTTTCCGCTTGCTAATTTGTTTATTTTAACACCCTTTTCCAGGAAGGAATAGGCTGTCAGCTTGCTAAATGCCTGAGGATCTCCCTTGACAGCTTGGAGCATTTTTGTAAACAATTTCTCAAACAAAGCAGCTAAAAGGAGCAGAGTTTTCCCTACAGAAAGGGAGGTGGCTGGGACAGCCACTCCATGAGTCAGTCCCAGTGGCTCCTGCCATCCCCAGGGAGAGCCTCAAGTGCCATGCTGTGCTAGTGAGGCAGCTGGCACAGGTGTACGGGGGCCTCTGGCAGGGCAGGAGGGCTGTTCCTGGGCTCAGTGCCAGCTGGGGCCATGCTCCCCACCCAAGTCTCATCCGCTGCCCTGGCTGTGTGCAGCCCTGGATCCATGGGCAAGCCAGCATCGTTTCATGCTTGCAGGATTGAGGACACAGACAGTAGCACCAGCTGCCACATCCCCCTTGGATCCTTTCCCAGTGCTTTATTTGCCAAGTGCTGCTTGCAGAGAGGCCCTGAGCATGTCCCTGCTGCTGTGGGTGATACTGGTGTCCCTGTCACACCAGGGAGAAGCCAATGGCAGCCTCAGGACAGCCCTGCCAAGGCAGGACAGGGTGGGTGACTTCCAGGGCTCTGGTGGCATCCCAGAGAGGCCAACAGAGCTGCCATCTCCCCAGCTCCTGCAGAGACCCCAACTCCATCACTGATGATGGGAGAAGAGCTGGCATACCCAGGATGAACCATCAGTTGCCATGACAACTGAATCCCATCTCTGCCAGCAGCTGGATGCTTGCTCTGACTGTGGTGTTCACTGCCCAGATATTGCCCTGGAACTCAGGGTGTAATGACTGTCAGTGAAATCAGTGCAGCACCAGGAGCAGAGGGACTGAGGTGGCTCATGCTGGTGCTCTGTGGCACCATGGCTTGCCCATCTCTGTGGCCTGGATGAGGGGGACATTCCTGGAGGTGGCCTCCTGTCAGCCAGATTTTGAGTGAGCTGTCCCCATGCTGTGCCTGGGTGTGTGCTCAAGGCTAAGCACCTGAAAGGTTTTGGTGTCCCCTGCAACATGACCATCCCTGACACACACTAGCAGGGCAGCACAGAGGTTGGTGGTGATTCATTCCCATGTTTTTCTTCTCCATCCATCCCCAGCACTTCTGGCTGAGCCACACCCAGCTCCTCTTAGCTCTGGTGTCAGACCCCCACTGCCTGTGGAGGGAAGGATGCTAGTGGGCAAGTTGTGTGGGGCCACTAGTAACCGCGTGGTTTTGCATATCTTGGTAGCTCTTTGTGATCGACAATGGAGCTGATGACTGGCGGATAGCGATGACGTATGAGCGCATCCTCTACATCAGCCTGGAGATGCTGGTTTGCGCCATACACCCCATTCCTGGGGAGTACAAATTTTTCTGGACAGCTCGCCTAGCTTTCTCCTACACACCTTCTCGGGCAGAGGCTGATGTGGACATCATCCTGTCTATCCCCATGTTCCTGCGCCTCTACCTGATTGCTCGGGTGATGCTGCTGCACAGCAAGCTCTTCACTGATGCCTCCTCACGCAGCATTGGGGCACTCAACAAGATTAACTTCAACACCCGCTTCGTCATGAAGACACTCATGACCATCTGCCCTGGAACCGTGCTGCTGGTCTTCAGCATTTCCCTCTGGATCATCGCTGCATGGACAGTCCGTGTGTGTGAGAGGTGAGAGGGGTTTGGGATGCATGGTGCTTTGGGGTTCACAGTGGTTTGGAATGAGCAGTGGTTTGGGGTATGTAGCAGTTCAGGATGCTTGGCAGTTCGGGATGCTCAACACTTCGGAATGCCTGGTGGTTTGGGATGCTCAGCTGTTCAGGACGCAAATAGGTTCAGGATGCATGGGGGATGCATGGTGGTTTGGAATGCTCAGTAGTTCAGGACACAAGCGCGATGAGCAGCAGTTTGGGATGTGTGGTGGTTTGGAATGCTCCATGTTTCAGGATGTGCAGCAGTTCAGGAATGCATGATGATGTGCAGTGGTTCTGGATGTCCAGTAGTTTGAGATTCATGGCAGTTTGGGATTCTCAATGGAGATGCAATGTCCCAACACCCTGTAAGAGGGATGCAGGGCTCTGGGGCCTCAGCAGCCACGGGTTCCCTCCACCAAGCCCTGTTATTACCAGATGATAAATTGTCTGCACAGGCAGGAAGCAGAGTAGGGTCAGCCCTGTCCTCACAGTGCAGTACCTAGGACAGGCAGGGTCCTTGTGCAAGAGGATACTGGGTGGTGCCAGAAGCCCCAGGAGCATGGATGGGAGACATGGAGAATGGTGGGAGCTGGGGTCTGTGTATGAGGAGGGGCCAGAGGTGCTGATGGTTAGTGACAAGGCCTGGCTCAGGCTCTAGCATCACTGCAACTGACTGCCATGACAACACTGTGGTGACAAACCCACAGCCTGGTGGCATCATGCCAGCATCAGCATGCTCAGCGCCGGGGTTGCTGTGGCGACCAGCCTGGCGGGTATCACTGCACCTTCATCTTTCAGGGACCTGCCACCACTCTTTGTCTACTGAGGGAACCAGGGGGCTGCAGTGGTGGCATCCCAGTGCTGTGCCAGAAGGTTTTCTCCACAGCCATGGTACAGGGTGCCAGCAGCACCTGGGTGCAGGGGGGATATGGGCCACTGAATAACAGAACCAATATGATTCCAACAGAAGCCATTTATTATTTACATTACATGGCAGATATAGATTCTAAGTCTATTGTCCACATGGGCACACATCTCTGGGTTGGCTAAGCTGCTTCTTCATGAGGCAGGCACACGTCCTTCAGGACATCCAATTGGTCAAGCGTCCATCCTCACGTTGTGCTTCCCCTATCTAGGGTTTACATTTTTTGCCGACATTTTCTCAGGCTCTCTTCTTGTTTTTGATCCTGTTGTTGTCTCAGTAACCCCGATGAATTCCTGAGAGCTCTAACAACAAAACTGCAGGTGGTTTGATAATATTACTCACAACCAGTTTGATTGGTGCATCAGAATGGCCTGTTAAACAGATACATTGCTACACCTGGGGAAGGGAGGGCAGGTCCTCTACAAGCTGTCCTGTTGTGGCAGCTTTGTGTCATCCTTGTAACTAAAGTGCAAGGGATCACACCAACTGGCATCCCAGGGTTACCTGGGACATCCAGATTGCTTCTAGATTGCCTGCAAAGTGAGAGGAAGGCTATGCCCCCGCTTCCCCAGGGTGGGACCCGTTGCTCTGGTCACAGTGCAAAGGGGCATTAGGGCAGCTGCAAGTGCTGTGGCAGTGGCATGGGATGGCACACTGAGATTTTATGAGCTTTTGCTGGCTGTGTTTGCCTTCCTGCCTCCTTCAATGATGTTCTCCTTATGAGCTGGATCCTCAGGCACCGCCTAATTGTGTTTGAGAAATTGTGGTTTATGCCTCCTAAACAGGAAGCAAGTGGACAGGCACCCAGAACACACAGAGGAGCGTAATCCCACACCTGGTGAGGCTTAGGCAGGAAAATGCAATGAAGAATTATTAGGAAAAAAAAAAACCCAGAAATTATGCAGACAAGGCACTGCAGATCATTTGCACCGCAGTTGCCATCAACTCCCTCTATGTACAGTGAGGCAGAAGCAAACCCAGGTGGGCTGGAGATGCGTCAGTCCTGGGGGATGCAGGATTAGGGGAATGCAGAACCTCTGGGACATGCTCCATGTATGAGGGATGCAATATCCCTTGTGCTTGCACCAGCCCTGGGGGTCACACAGCTCCCACAAGGGCAACCCAGGATGTTTCCCCCTGTCCACACTGATGGCACTGGCACCGGAAACCAATTTGCAGGACCATTCCCAACCAGCAACCAGTGGGGCAGGGCAGTTTAGAGGTGGTTGCGCCTCTCCAAGACATGGTTCTCAGGGTGGGGTGGCATGGCCATGGCACGTCTTCTCGGCACTGAGCTGTGGTCTCCAGTGTCTGTGGGCGCAGCACCCTCCCGTGCGCGCCGCGGGGCTGCACCTCTCCGAAGGCAGCGAGTCGCTTAGCAACCTCGCCTGCTCGCCTGGCCACCGCGCACAGCCGCCTGCGGTGCCTGCGGTGCCACCGGCGCTGCCGGGTCTGCCTGCCGACGGCGCACACGTGTGCTTGCACATGTGCTTGTTCGTGCAGCCAGCCTGCTCCTGGGACGAGGCTGCAGCCAGCCTGGAGCACGAGCTGGGGCTGCCCAATGCGATGGGGTCGGTTCAGCCGAGACAGTGCTGCCACAGTGGCATAGCATGGCAATAGGGTGATGCTTACAGCTGCCACAGTGGTGAGGGTGGCTGTGGCCTTAGTAGGGGCAGGCAGACAAGGGGACAACAGAAAGCGGTGCTGGTGTCTGACTGATTGCAGCAATCCTTGGCGTGAGCAGGCGGCCCCTCTTTCTGCCCACATCAGCCGTGGCGTATGCCAGCCCCTCTGGTTTATCAATTCTTGCTCAAAGTGCTACTCAGAAGAGAAAATGTCCCTCTGTCCAGTAGGCCTGTAACGCCCTTGTGCAGCGTGATGCTCTTGGGATGGACATCCTCAGGACATTCCATCCTGTGGGATGAGGTGGGCTCAGCTCTCCTCAGGAGAATACACTGGATGGGGTAGGTGTGTGTGCCCCACTGCTGGCGCTGGAATTTTAGAGGAGCACCACTGTGGTTATGGGCTCTAGCTCCCCTGGCCAACCCTGCCCAGAGTGAGTCTCACCATGGCTGAGGGGTGCTTTCTCCTGCACCAGGACCTCATTTGAGTCTCCAGCTGAGGGAAAAACATTTCAGAAGAGGAGAAAAGCCAACTGCTCTGCAAGTGATGATCTTGAAGTTGGGATTGCCAAAAGCTCCATCTGTTTTCCCTCTCTGGATTCTGTGAAGAGGCTGGGAGAAGCCTGTCAGGGAGGCAGGAGACCATCCTGTTCCTAAGTGGGGTAAACACACTGCCTGCCCCTGCTGACTTAGGGCTGAGTCCCAGTGCAGACTGGGTCAGGTCCTGCTTCACTGCCAGGAGTCAGCACTGCATCCCTCAGGAAAGATACCTGCATGGCTTGGCTGTGCTTGTGCCCACCCTGGGGAGCTGGAGGCAGCTGGGGCCCCTGGTTGCATGCTTGCTGGAGGAGCCACAGGCAATGTCTGGAACAGCCAGAGTGGTCATTGACCTCACATCTCAGCAGGGACCTGGAAAATTTGAAGCATTCCCAAAGCTGCAGCCACTCCACATGTCCTGTGTCTTGAGTGTTGGAGCTGTTCCCCAGTTCTTGAAAGCCAAGTGCATGCCAGAGACTCGATAGGATTCATCCCCAGCAGGTCTCTTGGGGCTGCTGACAGCACTGTCTTCTGGGGTGGCACAACCCAGGCTGCAGCACCAGTAAGATGTGGGGAGGATGCCAACAGTGAACTGCTGTGGTCAGGGGCTTTGCAGAGCCACAACTCTTTCTCCCATCAGCCAATTCTCACTGCACCACCACATGACACTGGGGACACACAGCAGGACTGGGATGTGGTGACAGGTCTGACTGAAAGCAGAAGCCCCTTCCACTGAGTTTTTGCTCTCATTTTGTCCACATGGGTCTTCCAGTGCCAGAAACTGGAAGCCACTGCTACTGGTACATCCTACTGTTAATCCTGTACCCCAGCACAGCCCATGCTGAGGGACCCACTGTGCCCAGGTTCCCCCCATTTCTGCCACATCCGTCCCTGTCCCCTGCTGTGATACTGATGTCTGTCTCCTTGGCAGGTACCATGACCAGCAGGATGTAACCAGCAACTTCCTGGGTGCCATGTGGCTCATCTCCATTACCTTCCTCTCCATTGGCTATGGTGACATGGTCCCACACACCTACTGTGGGAAGGGAGTCTGCCTGCTCACTGGCATCATGGTAAGGGCCATGCCAAGCTGGTTGTCCATTCTGTGGGCTCTGCCTCTCTCCACTGCAGAGGCGGGGCCACTGGATTTTACAGGGACCTGTTTCTCAGCTGTTTTGTCCATATACAAGGCCTAATGACTAGCTCTGAGGTCACACAGCCTGGAAGTTGATGGAGTTGTCTCAGCTGATGAATTTGGGGTAGATTTGGACCCACATTCAGTAAGGGTGGGAGGGTCTTTGGTGGAGTCAGTGATGTCCCCAGGGAGCAGAAGGGCACCTGAACATCCCTTGGCCATCCTGGTCCACACCATCTAGCTTCCATTGCTCATCTGCCCTGGGTTCCTTTCCTTCTGGCCAAAAGGTCACCATTCTCCAGGGCCTCCAGCATACCAGCCCCAAGGAGCCCACCACGAGACCTGGCTTATGGGACTTTCCAGCCAGGGCTGCTGAGGGAACAGCTGGGGGCCCTGTGGTCACGGCTCCTCCACAGATCCACCCCAGCCATCAGCATCCTCCCTCTGCCCACCTCAGCTCCAGGCCCTAGGGATGGAGCCATCCCTCCTCCCAGCAAGGGCAGACCAAGCTGCCACCCCATGAGTACCATCAGCTGGGGATGCTCCACCAAGCAGTATTGATTCTGTATTGTCTGCAAGTCTTTGATCTGTCCTGGATGAGGTCAGACACAGCAATGCTGGTATTATCGGTGGGAGCCAAGCAAGGGAGAAAATCCCTGTGGATGGGGGTGGTGCAGCAATTGCCAGCAGAGGAGAAGCTGCTGGCTGAGCCATTTGGGATTCCGGTGCTGCAGGCTCCCAAAGCTCATCCCCAGCCACTGGTTACTTTGAAGTGAGACACCATCTGTCAGTGTCTCCCCACGCCCAGCACAGGCCCCCATCCCTGGGAATGGAGACCCCCATGCCCACTGGGGTTAGAGGCTTTGCTGGGCTTCCCCAGTCAGCACCAGGGGTAGTTGCTCCATCAGGAAGAGAGGTGGTGGGAGTCAAAAGTGAGCAACAGGACCTTTGAGGGTGCTGAAGGATTCAGGATATCAGGTTAATTAATAACTCTTTAAGGTGAGCTTGCCAGGCTGACAGCACTCTGACAGAGCACTAGGGGGAAGCAACCCAGCTGGTATGAGCAGCAGTGGGCAGAGCTCAGGAGCACAGCAGGGAGATTCTGGAAAGAACACCTTGGCACAGATGTGCACCGGAGATGATGGCTGCCACACAGATCTGGCCCTAATTGCCAGGATAAGTGAGTTCCCAGCTGGTGCAGTTGGGATACGTGGTGATTTGAAGGGCCCATTCTCTGCTCTCACTCATGTTGCCTGGTGCTTCCCCACTGCTCTCCTACCCCTGACTTCGCTTGCGAGTGGAGGGCTCCCCATCCCACAGGGCACTGACACAGGGCAGATCTCTGGCCTGCAGTGGAACAGGCTCACCACTGACTACTGCTGACCTTGTTAACAGCTCTGGCCTCTCCCATCACGCAGCCCACCATCAGCCACTCAAGGACACCCAGGCTCTTCTTGTTAGGCTAATGGGGATAATATTAGGATAATATTATCCTAATGTTAGGATAATATCTTCTTGTTAGGATAATGGCGAGGACATGTAGCTTTGGTTAATTAGCAGATTGCAAGGATGAGGGTGGGAGTGCTGGTGTTACAAGAGGGTGACAAACTGTTTCCCCAACTGATGTCCCTGCACAGGGTGCTGGATGTACAGCACTGGTGGTGGCTGTGGTGGCCAGGAAGCTGGAGCTCACCAAAGCTGAGAAGCATGTCCACAACTTCATGATGGACACACAACTGACAAAGCGGGTAAGGTGCCATGGGGGACAGCAGGAGTGGGGGCACTGTTGTGTGTCAGAAGCTGGGGATTTGGGCTACCATGGCAGGAGGAAGGTGTCAGCACCTCTGGATCCTGTGGGTACCACAGTGGAAGAAGGTGTCAGCATCTCTGAGTGAGGCTACAACAGGAGAGGAAGGTGTTTGCATCTTTGGATGTGGGTCCTGCAGGTCCCACTGCTGAGGAAGCTGTCCAAGTGGTGTGGATATAGTGCAGGCACAAGTGTTACTCTGAGACAAAGAGCAGCAGCTCTGTTCCAGGGATTTAGGTGATGCTCCCTCTGGGAGCATACTTCCTCCTCTTCCAGAGCATGATCTCACTTCTCTTGGTGTCATGAAAACAACTGGATTTCAGTGATTCAGTGCACACCAAAGATAAGAACCACACAGTGAGGTTCCCCTGAGGAAGGACCCAGAGCCTGCAGTGGGATGTTCATGGGGTTACTGTCATACCACGGTCTAGTGTCACATCCCTGGTAGCTTGCAGGAGCAGCAGGAGGTCACTGGTCTTTGGCAGCCTCATCATGGCAAAGCATCAGCAAACCAACAGTGATGTGTCATATAATGGGCTCTGCACACTAGAATATGTTTTAGAGGGGATGGTGGCAAAATGAGCATCAGTGCAACCCTTGGAAAGGCAACCAGTGGTGGGATGCAACCAGGGCACCCACTTCACCCCAGAGAGCAGAGCCCCAGACAAAGCCCTGACACCCCAGGAATAGGCAGAACCGTGGTGTGACCAGGCTGGGAAAGCAAAACAGCTGGTCAGCCTTGCTCCACTATGGATCTGCAGGCTCCATGCCAGGCAGATGGCAGCCAATTCCTCCTGGAATGAGCAGCTGAGCTGTGGTTCAGCTGGACAGTCTGTGGAAGTCACATCCCAGTGCCAGCAGCACAACAGGAATCAAGAAAGGCTTTGGGATTTTTTTTCTTGAGGCTTATGCTACAACTTTGTGTGTGAGCAAACAGCCAAGTGCTGGAGCATGAGTGCAGAGTAGGACTGGACGGGGGTGCACCAGGAGCCAATAGCTCTGCCTTCTGTTACTCCTTCTTGAACTGTCCATCATCCCTTGTAACAGTCCAGGAGACCTTGCGGGTGCAAAGCCAAGCGCCTCACCTCAGCTGGGGCACGTCAAGTGCTCTTGCAACACTGGCTCATGACAGAGCCAGACCAGTGTCTCTGTGAAATACCACATGGCTGCAGCCACTTTTCCTTTTCAGATCAAGAATGCAGCAGCCAACGTCCTGCGGGAAACATGGCTTATCTACAAGCACACCAAGCTGCTGAAGAAGATTGACCATGCTAAAGTCAGAAAGCACCAGAGGAAGTTCCTACAAGCCATCCACCAGTAAGAGGCTGTGCAGTGGGCTGGGGGCAGACTGAGCTCCAAATGAACCAGGATCATGTCCCTGGCAGGGGCGTGAAGAGAATTTTCCATTGCCTGGGATGCAGGCAGGGGTCCAGATGCAGTTTGAAAGAGGGGAGGGAGTACAGCCATGTGCTCTTTCCTTCTTCCCAGGTTACGGAGCGTGAAGATGGAGCAGAGGAAGCTGAGTGACCAAGCCAACACCCTTGTCGACCTCTCAAAGGCAAGTCCCTCGGGACCCTGTGGCTTGGCCAGACTGAGTGTTTTTCTTCACTCGGAAAAACTAAAGCAGACTTGGCTGACCGCAAAATGCTCTAACTCAATAAATGTCAGCAAAGAATAGCTGCTGTGGGATGGCTGCCCTTGCAAAGCAGGAGGAGAAACACATACATGAGCCAGAGGTTCCCTGCAACCCTTTTTGCAAGGGATACCACTGCTCAGCAGCACAGGGCCAGTGGAGTGTCCTTGCTTTGATGGGCAGGGATGAGCTAAACTGCATTACAGAACCCTTGGAGAATCTGGGGTGGGCTGAGATGGGGAAGCTCTCAGGGCAGAAAGGGGTAAAGGGGTGAGCTCTGCTAGCAGCAGTGGCACTAACCCTTCCAGTCATGGTACTAACCCCGCCACTGTCCACTGTGTCCCCTCCCCAGATGCAGAACGTGATGTACGACCTCATCACAGAACTAAATGACCGCAGTGAGGACCTGGAAAAGCAGATCAGTGGCCTGGAATCCAAGCTGGAGCAGCTCAGTGCCAGCTTCAACTCCCTGCCCCTGCTGATGGCTGACATGCTGCGACAGCAGCAGCAGCGCCTGCTTGCTGCTGTCCTGGAGGCCCGGGGAGTTGGTGTGCCAGTGGGCACCCCCCAAACACCTCTCTCTGAGAGCCCCATTGGGGTCAGCTCCACCTCCTTCCCCACCCCTTACACGAGCTCAAGCAGCTGCTAAAACGCAGCCCCTCAGCCCCACCATGGACAGGGGAAGCATTTCAACACAGATCATGAGGTCTCTGTGGACTTTCTTCTGGTCCTTGAACCACTGCAGGACTCTTCAGCTGGAGCCAGTGGGACCAGCAGTGCCGAGCAATGCTCGGAGCTTTGCCAACGCCTTGGTATCGGGAATTGCATCCCCGTTCAGGTGCCTCAACACGTGGTGAAGGAAGGGGACAGAAGGTGATGCCTTGGGCCAGCCTGTGCCGTGGCGTCTGGTAGCAGACAGAAAACCCACGCTCAATCTCAGGTCTTCACATTTCAAAACAAAACAAAACACCAAGTCAGAAGCACTGAAGCAACGGAGACACCGGAGGGAGAGCTTTCCTCCCTGTGGCACTCCCCTCGCTCCCTGCCTCTCTCCAGATTGCCAAACGTCACCAGGCAGATGCCAACGTGAGGGGTTCGTTATGCAGGCTCTGGCTGACGCTGCCTATGCTCCATCCCATCTCCTTGCCAGGACCCAGAGGACAGCCCCCTCACATTGACAGCTGGGTGACAATGTCTGGCTGTAACCTTTCTGGGGAGTTCTCTGGAGCTGTGAGTGTTTTTTACCCAGAGAACAATGGAGACTTCTTCTTTCTGGTCCTTACTGTCATATCCTGCCTGGAGACGCAAGCCAGAGCCAGGAAAGCAGTGCCTACAGCATGCAGGGCCACGCAGGGCTGCCCCCAGCCAATGTGTTGGTGGTCAGTGATGGGGCTGGCAGGCCAGCCCAGGCGCTGAGGGGGTCTCTGGGTGCTTACATCACTGCCTGCTGGGAGCCTCTCAGCATTTTGCAAAGCCAGTGGGCTCTTTGCAGCAGTCTCAGAAGTGCTGGATTGAACACTCCATCAGTTCCAACCGTCTCCACTTGTGCTGGGAACATCCATGCTTGAGCTCAGTTGGCAGTGTCGAATCCACCAGGATCAAGCAGGAGCTCACTGGCAAGTGATGTGGTAGCAGGGGCAGGTGCTTCATCTGTTTAAAACAAAGCCCATCACCTTCATGCCACTTCTGCTGGGTTTGGTGGAGGGCAGCAGCACTCTCTGGCACCATCTTGGCAATGGCACTGCTGCCCATGCCTGCCAAAGTGCAGCACCTCAGACTCCATTATACTTTTTTGCTGGTGTTCAGCTTCCTGAGCTACCCTTGGCATCACTTGGCTTCTGGAACCAGACACTTTCTGTTTTGCTTTCATCATTTCTCCCTCCTTTCTCCTTGGTTCTTCCCCAGTCTTGTGTTCTGGCTTTCCTGGATCCTTGCATGGAGCCGCGCCAGACTCCAACTTTGGGGTTGGTATTTGCTGCTTTCCATGAAAACTCAGCAGAGAATATTTATATATTTTTAAACAGATGAAGTAACTATGTAATTACTCTGCAATATTAATTACACCTCACCCAGCAGTGTCAGTAATTGTAATCAGTCACTGTGTTATTCCAGGTATACTCAGCCTGTAATGCTCTCCTTTGTAACTTTTTCCCTTCCATAAACAATGCTGGATTTTGTGCATATGTAGGGGCAGAGACACACCACCCTCCTGCACCACCACCCCTACACCCCCAATGCCGAAGAATTTCTTTGCTGCCAGTGGTGTGAGGTGCTTTCACTCCTTGGGCCCTGCAGTTGGAATTACATAGAAAATAAGCAGTAGTTAGTGAGTACTGCCCCCACGCTGGCCCTAGGAGGAGAAGGAGGAAAAAGGCTGTAAGGCAACGGCAGGACTATTGCAAAATGAGATCCCTGTGCTGCAGAGGTGTTGGTAGCAGTGGACCAAACACAGTCATCCCTGTTGCCTTCAGGTAGGCGCGTGCCCATTGCTACTGGTCCTTGGCCAGTGGGAGATACACAGCTTCTGGGAATGAGCTGCTCTTCCAAGCTCTTGAAATTAGTATCATTGATATCCCATGGATGACTGGGAATTCACTGCTGCCTTGGAAACCCCCCATGATCTATTCTCAGGCCAGCTGCTGCTCCCGATATGCCTATGGGTGCCCCGCTGTCCATCTTGCCGAGCAGAAGCTCCTGCTCATCTCTGTGAGGAGGTTCCCAGCACAGCAATATGTTAGAAATTCTGAGAAAGAGCCTGAAATACAGCATTTCCCTGGCCTGCAGGCAGCTAGTGAAGAAAAATGCTTTCTGGGCCTCAGATAGGAGCAAACTGCTCATGGAATGGTGCTGTGCATGGGGCAAGGTGTGAAGACATGTCCTGGGGCATCAGAGAGCCAGAGGAAGTATTGATTCCTAAAGATCAATATTGCCAGCAGGAACCCAGGAACCTCCCTTCCAGGCTCATGATGAAGTCTGGGAAATCCAACCAAGTGAGACAAGAGCAGGTGCTGTCAGCTTGCAGGCCCCAAGGCTGGAGGTGGTAAGGACCACAGTGAGAGTGTTGGGATTGCAACTGGAGCAAGAGACCCTTGTTCTGGGGCAAAGCAGCTGCTGCTGCAGTAGGATTTCAACAGGGCTGGGGCTGTGGGTCCCTGCACATCCCACAGCCTCCCTCCCCTGGCCTCACCTCAGCACAACCTGCCCTGCAACAACCCTTCTGCCTGGGACCTGGCAGCTCAGAGTCTGCACCCTATGGCCTGCATCTTGCACCCTGCATCCCATACATCCCCACACCCCCATCCCACCCCCTGCACTCTTATCCCACCCCTGCACCCCCCTTCCACACCCCTGAATCCCCATCCCAATGTCCCTATCTCACCCCTTCACCCACACCCCTGCCAGTTCTTCAGCACTGGTGTGAGTAGCCCTGATCCATTACCCCCGGCACCGGACTCCACTGTGGCCAGCACTGAGACTAACCCCCCCTCCAGCCCCGCTGCCAGGACCACAGATCTGACCCAAAGCCACAGTGAAGGCAGGCATGGTTGGGAGCCCCCAGTGCAGTCCAGCCTGGCATGCCCACCCAGAGCTGCTGCCCTGCTCCCTGATGGCAGCTCTTGGTCACCAGCAGCCTCAGCTGGCACAGCTCCAGTAAATACTCCCCAGCCAGTCCTGTCCACACGCCGAAGATGATCACTTTGGATACCCTAAGGGACATCAGGACAAACAGAAGAGCCGAGATCAGCAACCAAGGTGGAGGAACAACGCAAGAGGAAAATTGCAGAGATGTCGACCTCCTGCAGCTGGGAAGCATCTGATCCCACAGTCCAATGGGGCCAATCCCCAATGCCCCTCCAGGACCCACCTAACCCAGCCAGTCCCATTTTTGGCACAGTTTTGGGGGCTTGTGCGACTCTCCATGACTCTCCTTCCTGCACTGCCTGCAAGGAACTATCCTGGAAATACCAGAAAAATTCCATGGTCTCTCTGCAAACTCATGGATGTTTCTGTCCAGGTTTAAGGAGCTTTGACCTGGATCTGCATCTTGCCTCTGTACTGCTTGCTTCTTTTTTAATGATAGGGGAAAGCATAATAGTTTATTTTAACTATGAAATATATTGCTTTACTATGATGGTTATGGTAACTTTCGATTATGGTTTTGTACCCAACATGGTTGTTAGCAGGCAGCAACACCAGGCTGCTGCCAAAAATGTCTGTTTCTGAGTACAGCTACTACTGCCAGTGAGGATGGGGGACAGGGAGGCAGGGAGAGGTGCAGAACCCAAGTCATTATTCTTTATCCCCCGTGTACTCATTCCCATTACTTGGAAGCTGACCTCTAGCAGGTCTGGATCTATGTGTAGCCCAGTGGCACCACAGCTTTGCTTCTCCCTAGAGAAAGGTCAGGCTCCCCTTTTTTCCCAGGTTCCGGAAAGCCATTCCCCCCAGGTTGTCTCCTCCAGCAGAAGAAGGGAGCTCCGCTCCCTGGGCACAAGCTCTGCAAGAGTCAAACTTCCCCTTTTCCTCCAGGATGGAGGCTCTTGAGAAAGCAGTGGTGTGAAGCACATTTTCATAGAATTATGAAATTGTTAAGGTTGAAAAAGTCCTCTAAGAACATCAGGTCTAACTGCTAATCCAGCACCACCAAGCCCACCACTAACCCAGGTGCCCAAGTGCCACATACACAAATCTTCTAAATTCCTCCAGGGATGGGGACTCCACTACTGCCCTGGGCAGCCTGTAGCAGAGCCTGACCACACACACAAGAAATTTTCTCAATATTCAACCTAAACCTCCTCTGGCACAACTTTCAGGCATTTTCTCTTGTCCTTTTACTTGTTACTTGGAGAAAAGACTGGAATGTGTCCAGTTCCCCCTGCCCTGGGGAGTTGCAGCTACCCTGAGCATGAAAGAGAAATGAGATGAGGTTGCAAGGACTGCTTTGTCTCAGCCTTCCAGCTGGGAACAGGCTGCCAGAGTTGTGTCTGCCCCATCCCTGGAAGTGTTCAAGGCAATGTTAGATGGGGCTTGGAGCAACCTGGTGTAGTGGAAGGTATCCCAGCCCACGGCATAGGGTGGAATGAGATGAGCTTTAAGTCCCTTCCAACTACAACTATTCTGCGATTCCATGATTCTCTGATTCTATGGACTCCTTGAGCCTCAGAGAGCATCACTTCCTTACCGTCAACCCCTGAGCTGCTGGACCTGATCCCCTAAGTCTTAAACTGCTCTTTGGCAGCCACACTTTTTCCTGGCCATGATGTGTCTGGGTATGAGCAGCACCTATGGGACCAATTCCTGCTGCTTTTGTCCAGAGAAAGTCTAAAAGTCCCTACACTGGCCTTTCCTGATCAGAGCTGTCACTGGCATGCTGTCACTGTCAGAACTGTGCTGGTGTCACCCTTCCAGGCCAGTCCAACCCAGTAGAAACCTGGCAGCAATAAGCTGCCATCAGATCTGGATGCTCCTTCCTCCAGACCTGAAATCTCCCTGCAGAAACCAGCTCTGATGAAGAAAAGAGGCTGGTTCTTCTGAGAGGCCAGGGCTGAGCCTCCGCTGCTGCCAGCTAGGTCTGGGGCTGCCAGGGGATTCCTGGTTCTCTGCACCACTCTCCCTTGGTCTTCTCCTGCCCAACATCTCCCTGGCAGCTCAGAGCCCTCTGTCATGGCCACCAGGTATGTTTGGTGGGGGGCAGTGGTGGTGATTGCTCAGCAGTTTGGGAAGATTCTGCTGCCAGGCTCTGTACTGGCCTGACCTGCTTCTCATCTAACTCCAAGCTCCCTCCTAAAAGGTATCCAAAGGGTTCAAGGTTGTAGAGAGGAGCTTTTGCAGGACAGAAATAGAGCTTCTCCATGGCATTAGTTATTTCCCTATGGGTTGAGCCACCTCAGAGCCCCATGAGGCACGAGGCAGGGCTCCAGAACCACCTGGCCTGTGGGTGCTCTTGGCTCGGGACCCTGGTGCTCTGGGTGCTGCAAGTTATGCACCCAGCTCTGCTCCTTCTTCTGCCCAAAGTGTTCTTCCCGCCTGCTGGGGTCTCAGCACTGCCGATGCACCTGCCAGTGGGAGCTGCTTGCATGTCTCTGTGGTCAGGATCCAGTCCTGGGCTTACATTCCTCCTTCAGGGTCAGTCTCTCAGCTGGAGGACAGGAGTGGGGACTGGCCCATATGACAGTAGCCCATCCCTACAGCATTGCCATAAACCTGAGCTGTACCCAGAAACAGGCATGTTTTAAACTATGGCTTTAACCTGTTCACTGTAAAAAGTGCCTTGGACTTTAATCTGAAGAGGTCAGTATCTAGAAGTATTTACCTGTGAAGGTGTGTAAGGATGCAGCTCTCTGTGCAGAGTTACACACACAAATATATGATCTATACGTACAGCTATCAGTGCCTCAGACCCTCTGTTCTGCAAGCTGCGAGAGGTCTTTTCTTTCTGCCACTGGGGCCAACAGTGGAGTGATGTTGGAGGCATTCCTGACACCAGGACCCCTCGCAAAAGTGAAACTTTGTGCCATGAGGGTTGTGCTGGGTGCAGTGATTCTCCTCAACAGTGCTGAGCTGTCCTGTTCATCCCTGGGAAGCAGCTTTGTGCTTCTCAGAGTCCATCTGCAGAGTTTGGGAAGACCTCAGTGAAGGGGATACATCGCCGTTCCCTTGTGCAGAGGGAAGCTGAGGCTGCAGTCACATCTCTGGACCCCCCATGCCAGGAGCTGCTGCGTACTTCGTAAAACCAGGGGGAACCCCCAGATGCCCTGTTTTATGGGAGCAATGAGGGGTTTTCCAGACCTGCTCCCAAAAAGGATTTTTGGTTCCCATGTTCTTGGGCTGTGGCTTAAGAAAGGAGTGTAGGAGGTTGATAGGATGGCAGATGCTCTTTTCCCTGGCTCTGCACTGAGGCTCCCCATGCTCACCTAACTGCTCAAACATCAGAGCTGGGCTGTTCCCTCCAGTTCATCCCTCACCTCTATAAAAACAAGGATAGAAGTTGTCTGGGGTGCAAAGGGCACACAAATAACTTTCCCAAAGTGAATGCATTGGTTGAGATAAGGGGAAGCTGGATCCTTTCCCTATAAGCACCACTCTGAGCCTTGCTCAGAGCCTGGCAGTGGGGCAGTGCTGGCTTCAGCTCACTCTGAAGATGGCAGGCTGAGGGACTGTCGCCCCAAATTGCATCCTTATATGCAGGTTAGGAGGATGCCAACAGAAACAACTCCCCTAGCTAAACATGGTGTTGTGGAGCCAGCAGAGAAGGAGGAAGAGGAAGGTGATGTGCAGTAGTTGAATTGTGATGAATCGATAGATAGGGCTTTTTTAGTTTTGAGCTAATACCTCTAAATCCTAAAAATACCTCCAACAGTCCGGGGGGCTCTCTAATATGTGATTAAACCCTTGGAGCTTCATTTCCAGGATTAATGGCTTAGTGCAGCAGAGCCCTGCCATATAAAGGCAGCTGTAGTTCTGATACTGCCCACGAAGGCAAGGTAAAATGTCCTAATCTTTATGTGCAGCATGAAATCTGTTTTTATTACTGGCTCAGGATAAAAGTTCCTCCAAAGAGAAAGGCAATAATGACCATAGTATGGATCTCCACTTCCCTGTGTCTGCCCTTTTCTTTTGCAGTACAGGAGTGAGAGGGAGGAGGATGAAGATGCCGTTGGTGTGAAGGTCTGGGCATCTTTACCCAGCCCAGTGCAATGTGCCTGCATCAGCGCTGGAATGTGCAGTGACAGGAGGGGAAGTGCACTTCTGAAGAGGAAAAAAAAAGGGGGGGTCGGGGGGGGGGAGGGGAAGAAAAAACCCCCCTCTATTGTTTTGCTAAACAGTTTGTTACAGATAGAAATATTACAAACACTAGGGAACTACTGGTCTTCCACAAAGTAGAGGAAAACCCCAAGCAAACAGCTCCACAGGGCACAGGTTTGAATCAGTATCTGCCTGCTGGGAGTGAGCAGGATGAGGGAGGCAACTCCTGGGGGTGTGGGAGGGGCAGGCAGGGAACGGGCTTTGGATCAGGCTTTGCCTTTGCAGGCAGGCAACTGCTCTGGTGCTGAGCCGCAGTCTCTAAATGCTGGTATTTCCGCAGTCAGGAGCTGGAAGTCTCACTCCCTGCAGAGAAGCTTTTGCTTCCAAGGGGATGGGGTGGGTGGTGAGTGAGGAGGAGATGTGACTTCCAGCTGGGCAACCCAGATCTGGTCCCCAGCTCTTGAACCCAGGAAGAAAAACGTTCAGGAAACCCTCTCCTGCACTTGCTGCAGAGATAAAATGAGGTGGGGCCTGTCCTGTAGCTATTTCCATCTTGGATGTGCTCGTTTCCCAAGGTAATATTGAGGCTGCTCCTCTGCTGCTAATTCATCTACCCAGCCTTGGTACTTCTGGCACCAATGGGCTCATTCACTACTGTTAATTATCAGTGCAGCGGTGTGAGGTCTGCAGGCCAGATTGCGCAGTGTGGGTAATATCAGCCAAACAGCTTGCGCCCTCATAAACCCAGAGAGGTACGCTCCAGCTCTTGCTACAGGCCATTCCAATGGGATTAGTTAACCACTGAAGCCTGTGACAGTGCCACTTTTGCAAGGCCCACTGCCCAGTGCAGAGTGCAGGGCTGGGGCTTTATGTAAGGCTCGCAGGATGCTTTTTACATTCTGAGTTTCCTGCTCAGCCACAGCATTTGCATATCACCTTCCTCTTCTCTCCCTCTAATTTCTGGGAGCACCCACAAAGGATGGAGCTGCCTGATGAGAGCCCAGGCTAGTGTTAATAGCATTTGTTTCCCTTTACATGTTAAATGGATGGAAAAAGTCATCTCGGTTTCCCAGAGACTGCTGGCCTGGTGCTCACACCATAAAAAAGGTTTTTCAGCAAGGACAGGCTGGAAAAAAACACTCTGCTACCTAAATGATTATTTTGGGGTTTTCTGCTGGGCAGCAGTCACTGTGTTGGAACAACAGCAGCCATCACAAGCCACTTGGTGGTGGGGGCTTTGCTACAAAACCTGCAGACAAGTTGTCACTTCATCCATTATGATATTTCAACAGAACTAGCAACGCAGGGCCAGGAGCGGGGTCCAGCTCCTGGGTCTGCTGAGGAGAAGCTGTGAGGGGACAGGAGAGCTCCCACAGCCACCCTGCACCAGGTGAAGCCCTTGCACATGTCACAAGGACCAAAGAATTTAAACCATAAGGTGGCATTGCCAAAAGGACTTGAGATGTGACCAGGTGCTGCACCTAACCTGTAACAGCTAGTGCAGAGCCTGTTTTCATGGAATCACAGACTGGTTTGATCTGGGAGGGACCTTAAAACTCATCTTGTCCCACGCGTTGCCATGGGTAGGGACACCTTCCACTAGACCAGGCTGCTCCAAGCCCCGTCCAACCTGGCCTTGAACACTTCCAAGGATCCAGGGGCAGCCACAGCTTCTCTGGGCAGCCTCTGTCAGGGCCTTATCACTGTCACAGGGAAGAATTCCCTCCCAATATCCCATCTGACTCTGTCCTCTGGCAGTGGGAAGCCATTCCCCCTTGCCCTGTACCTCCAGACTTTCGACCAAAGTCCCTTTCCAACTCTCCTGGAGCTCCTTTAGGCACTGGAGGGGACTTTAAGGTCTCCTTGGAACCTTCTATTCTCCAGGCTGAACTCCCAACCCATTTCCAGTGCAGAGGTGCTCCAGCAATGGAATTATCTTCGTGGCTTCCTCTGGAATCTCTCCAGCAGCTCCATGTGCTTATGTTGGGGTCCCAGAGCTAGACATGGCCCTGCAGGTGGGGGGTCCACAACCCATGCAAGGTTTTGGACATCCATTCAAAACTGAAGAGGAAAAAAGCAGAGAAGTCATTTCACTGCAAATGAAGATGAGCTCTTTCCCATTTTAAAAATAACTAGATTTGTGGGAGAAGCAGTGAGCAGTTTCCAAGTGAGGTCAGGCACAGAAATCCCTGTGAAGTCTCATTTACTCCAGTTAATCCCCGCCAAGTCCCTTGCTGCAGCTCAGTGTGCAACAGACACTGATATGGTTGGCTCTCCTTCATCCTGCTCTTGCTGCCTTGAAGAAAGTTGTAGGAGCTGGAGTTTGCCCTGACTCCCAGGTGTGGAAGAGGCACTGTCAGCTTTGCATGGTTCCCTGAGGTTCCTCTCCTCCCTCTATGCCAAGCTGTGCTGGTACAGGGCCAGGTAAGATGCTGCCTTCTCCAAGGCTGGCACTGAATGCTGGTTAAATGCAACAGGTTTTGTTCTAATTAAAGAGGAATCAATTAGGCTGCAAGATATTCAGCCACCTGGTGCTTCTGACTATTTTTTCCTCCTCCTTCTCTTTTTTCCTTAACATGCTGCTGCTGCCTCCAGGGAAGCCATGAATGAAGCAAGACGTTCCAGTTTCTTGCTTTCTTTTAGATTAAAAAATACTTTTTGGGAGGAAATCTGTGCAAGCCAACCAATTACAGTGCTGTACATGTCCCTGTGATCTGCAACTGGCATCTCCTCTGCCATCCATTACTTCCTCCAGCCAACCCTCCTGTGTCTCCATAAGCTCATGGCACTGACTCCGTTAGCAGTCAGTTCGTGCTGCATGAAAAAAAAAATGATCTGCAGCAATTAAAGAAAAAGCAGTGAAAGAGGTGTAATGGGATCTCATGGGAGGCACAAAGGAGTCCCACATGCAAGGAAATCCTTCAGAGACCCAGCTGTGCCAGGCTTTTCCCTGTGAGATGGTCCATTAGAATCTCTCTGTGCTCAATAGCACATAAATCAAGACGAGTGGAGAGCAGCGGCTGCTGCCTTGGTCAGCCCCTGGAGTTTGTTGAGCACTGAGCTTTTTGTTTTTTCAGGAAAAAGGGGGCATCAGCAAGTACCTCAAGCAACTCAGGCAAAAATCAGGCACTGGTGGTGATAGGTGGCAAGGCAGTAGTGGTGGAGAGCTCTGTCCAGGGTGCATGTGATGCTTTTACCCTCAGTTCAGTGCTTTTCTCTTCAAGTCAATGTTTTTCCCACCTATGGCTCTGCCTCAGGGATGGATTGTGAAATCCTTTCGATTTGTCTGAGCACATGATAAAGCCCTCTTGCAGATAAATCAGATTTAATATTAAAGATGAAAGGGCAAAAAGGGGAGCCTGGGCTTCGATGGTGATGTAAAGGTCACAGAAGGGAGTATTAATGCCATGTCAACTGACATACCAGGAAGATCTTTGAATTCTGGTTTTAGGAAAGATTCATTAATTCAGCCGATTGACTCTCTGGAAACCACCGCATCAGATGTGCTAAGAGCAGTGAAAGGAACTCTTTTCTCCTCGCTAGTCCCTCTCCAAGAACAAGCTGGGTGGTTCACGGTCTGTCTAGGGTCCTCATCTGACCTCCTGCAGCAATGCTTTAGCCATCACTGAGTCAAGACCTTGGTAAGGGAGAGGCTGACCAGACTGGAGCCATGCCAAAGAGAGACTGACATCTGAAGCATGATTTGAGCGTCCAGGCTTCCCACAGCTCCTTTCCAAGTTGAAGGAGCCCCTGGCCATCATGATAGTGGGAGGGAGGAGCCATGGGGAGATTTGGCCACACATGCTGTGATGGCTGTAAAACCACATGAAAAGAGCCCCCAAGCATCCAAGAACTCAAAGTGAAGGCCATGCTCACATAGCATGTCCTGCCATACAGGTGGCTGAGCCACAGTCTGCCTTCTGCCTTCTTTCAAGGGCACCTTTTGTACCAGACAGAATAAAACCACGCTGCTTCCCACCACTGCAGCCCACCATGCTGCTTTCCCACCACTGCTGTAGGAGTCAGCGCACTGGCTTCTGCTGCAAATGTGCCAGGCCCACCTGCTTTTCACTGCTGGGCTCCATTGCAGTTTTGTGCCATGGGAGCATACTGTCCCTCCCTGGAGCACACTGATGCATGAGGGGGACGAGTATCACAAAGAGAGAGGTGTCAGAAGTCCCCCTTCCCCTCGGATCCTCACTGGGAGCTCTCAAGATGAGTAATCCCTGCTTGACGTCTTGAGACCACAGACATGGCAGCTGCTGGGGCTGTACCAAAGCTCAGGTTCACTCCTTCACAGAGTAGCAAGGCAAAAGCTTGTGCAATTCCTTGGATAGCTCTGCTGCTTCTCCAGCTGGGAACCTGTCTGTTGGGAGCAATAGAGAACAAAGTAGGTGGAGAAGTCTCTTTCTGGGAAGCAGCTCCTTGCTCTGGTGCCCATAGCAAGGCAGGAGGCTCAGAATGGGGCACCATCTCCCATGCTCCATGTTTATAGCTACCATAAAAATCCAATGGAAGGAAATAAAGCAGTTTTTTCCCTTCTAGGGGAACTTATGCTCTGGAGTTATAAAGATTTTCCATGTCAGTTCCCAGCTGTACATCTGCAGCCAGACTGGAGAAAGTGCAACATTTGGAAGGACATGGGAACCAGCTCAGCCCAGTTCCTCACTTCACAGATGAGGGGCCTAGAGTGTTTGATGAACGCTTCTGCAAGGAGGCAAACCCTAATTGCACCTCTTACCAGTAGTGTGAGAGCACAGCTTGGCCCTGGGGCAGAGGGGATCAAACACCAGCACGGCAGGTAATAAACCACCACTCTGCCTTCCCTTAGAAACCACCCTCAGCTGATTAAGAAGTGCAAATGTCTCATGTAGGAACAGGCTGTCTGCAAGAGTAAGGAAGAGATATTTTAGACTGTCTAATAAAGGAGTTTAAAATGAAACTCTGCAGAACAATAGCCTGAGCTGAGAACTGGCATCTGAACACAAAGTCAGGCGGGGGAGCTGTGCCACAATTTATTTCCTCTCTTTTCATTTCATAAGAGGGAAGCAAGCCAAAGCAGACACCTGAGGCATCTCCAGCTGACACTGGAGGTTTAGTGAAGGCTGCCATCCCGCGGGGAAGCCTCTGATCAACCTGGGGAAAGTGGGAGGTTTGGGGCAGACCCCAAAGAAGCGGGGGAGCAGGATGAGGCCCAGAATCCCCCAAAGAAGCAGGGGAGCAGGATGAGGCCCAGCATCCAAGAGCAAGTAATGGAGCTTTTCCCACCCTCCACCAAAATCAGCCAGGCAGCCTCAGGTAAGCTGGTTATCGACTCCTTATCTCCACTGCAAATTGACTCATTCTCCAATGACTGCAATCTCGAGAGGATGCAGGAGCTTCTGTCACAGCCAAGCAGACACCATGTCTGTGTTAATGCTGGGACTTCAGCAGCTGGAGGTCTCCTGGTCTCCCAGCCCATTCCTATGGAAACAGATTGGAAGTCTGCCAATTTTCCACAAAGGAGAAAGGAGAATGAGCTTGTATGGATGAAGTGCCTGTTTGTCAGGTTTAGAGTGTTGCAATTCTAAAGGATACATGGCCGAACAATGCCAGCAACACATGATTTCATGAGCAGCCTATGTCACACAAAGGCAGCAGACAGTAGCACTGGAACCTTCCCATTACATCTTCACAGCAGCCAAGATGAATCACATCCACTGCGCCTGGAGCAAAGCTTGGGAGTGATCACCAGCAATTAAAATGGAGTGAAAAAAAAAAAAAACACAACAAAAACCTAACATATCGAGGAGTTGCTAGTTGTGTATTCTGTGTGCTGTGGAGTAATTTGTTGATCGGTGAAGTGGGTGGGAGACACTGCTAATGTGGACTGTGACCCCCACGTTTGATGGTCTGCCATGAGCCTCATCCCAGGCAGGAGTCTTTGTACTCCCAGATCCTCTTAGGAACAAAGATGTGACTGCTTCAGTGAGCGTGCAGGGTTCTTTTTTAGGCAAGGAGTCTCTCCATTACAGAAAAAAACCCACACCAAAACCACACTACAACACACAAGCCCAAAAATTGCTAAATCCAGAAATCATCTGAAAAAAATAATCCAAAACCCTGAACAACTCCACAACCTTCACTGAACATGAGCAGCAGCTAAGCCTGGCAATTCTGGGGTGAGATTCACCATTTCTGCACCCTGCCACTACTCCAGGTTTATTGGAATGCCTTTGGAAAGCTGCAGGAAAGAGGCCACGGTGGAAATATGGTTTCCACGTGAAGGCACACACAGCTATCACTCCACTGGGACATATGGACCTGCTGGTGAGGACCAGGGCGCTCTGAGGAGCTTGTCTTTGTATGTTTTGCCCATTCATAGACAAATGCAGGCAGATGGGCCCCTAAAATTCATCCAGAACCCATGCCCGTCCCTCCTGGCTCCCTCCACACCTGGCAGATGAGGGTCTGGGGTCTCCCAGATGATGGTCCTGTATGTGACAGTTGCTCACTGGCTGTACCACAGCCACACAATTACAGAATTGCAGGTTTGTTGAGATTGGAAAAGCCCTCTAAAATCACTGATTCCAGCTACTACTGATTCCCCATCACTGCCAAGGCCTCCACTAACCAATATCCCCAAGTGCCACATCCACTCCATTTTTAAACACTTCCAGGGATGATTACTTCACCAATGGCATGGGCAGGCTCTTCCAGTGCCTGACCACCCCTTCCATGAAGAAATATCCCCTAAAATCCCATCTAAACCTGCCCTTGTGCAACCTGAGGCCACCTCCTCTTGTCCTGCCACTTGTTGCCTGGAACAAAAACCCGACCCCCACGGCTCCTCCATACCTGCACCTAACAGCTTGGCTCTCAAGCCTTTTGGTTATGCTCCATACCCACAAGTATAAATACCACAGTGCCCACTGCCCAACAGCTGCTGCTCCAAGCCACTGACAGACTCCAAGCCATACAGACCCGGCAGTGCCAGTGCAGCTCCTGGACGGCACCCGCTCGAATCCCATCTGTTCTCTGACGGTAGTTTTATAACTCACGCGATCCGGATGGTGTTTGCCCACTAAGGGAGGATGCACCGGCAGCAGGGGATATGCCTCGTTTGGGATTAGGGAGGAGGATGTCTCCATTTGCCTGGAAAGAACCTCGGACAGAGTGGGATGTGACTTGCTGCACCTGTGGCATTAAAATAATGGATTAAAATGGGAGTGAGGGGAGTCCCACAGGAAGTGGGAAGCCTGTGGAAAAAGAGCCCCACTGGAGGAGACCACGGTGAGGGGCACAGGGGGACCCCACAGGGCACAGCAGAGCCCCACCACAGATGGAGAGCCCGCAGGAAATGCGCGTCCCACGGGTCGTGGGGGACCCATGGAGGAGGGGGGAAGCCCCCCAGTCCTGAAGACACCGCGGCACGTCGCGGTTCCGGGGTCACAGGGCCGTGCAGCACCGAGCAGGGCGCGCGGGCCCGGGGGGATGGGGGAAACGCTAACTGAGACGCATGGGCAGTAGCCCCTATGCGCACCGCCGCCTCAGGCCACCGCTCCCGGTGCGGCGGGTGATGCCCTGGGACACAGCGAGAGTGGCGCTGCCTTTCAGCCAGGGCCTTGGGCGGTTGTGCCGCCTCTCCCGCGCCGCAGCAGGCGAGCCGAGCCCTGCCGGGCCCACGGCGGCTGCACACCCGTGCGCTGCCCGCACCAAACATGGCCGCCGCGCCTTGCCCCGAGGAAAGATGGCTGCCGCGCAGCTCAGTGCGCAGGCGCCTGGGTGTCGCCTGCGCCATCAGCGCGCGCCGGCAGCGGCGGCAGCGGCAAGGTAAAGCGGCGCGGGGAGGGGGCGGCCGCGGGCTGGTTCGGACTCCCGCGGCCCTTGGGGGATCCTTCGGGGATCCTTCGGGGCCCGCGCGTCCTGTAGCGGCCACTGGGCCCGGTGAGGCGCGGGCTAGGGCCGGACAAGCCGTGGTGCGGCCTCTAGCGCAGGCAACTGGAATGCGGCGTGACCGTGTCCTGGCTCCCCAAGGTCCCTGTCTGGGCCGGGTTCCATAGGGCGGAACGCGTAGAATAAAAGCCTCGACTCACGGCTTTCGAGGCTCGCCGCCCGGTATGCCAGCTCGCCCTCCCGTACAGTGCCCTCCGGACTCGGGGGCGTCGAGTCCGGAGTCACTCCCGCCGTGGATGCGCGGGCCCGGGAACGTGTTTTGATATGGGTGCGGGTGGTAGCCGTCCTGCTGTGGTCCCTGGGTCTGCTTTGGGGATGTAGCTGAAGGTGACAGGTGTTCCCGCAGCCCCTCCCTAAGCCGGGAGAGTAGCCTCTCCTCTCGTGCGGACCAGGACCCCGTCCCGGCGGCAACTCTTGCCTGACGGGGCTGAATCACCATAGGGACCGGGGGAAGGGGCTGCCCTGCTGGGTTCACTTTCCCGCCCTGGGTTCCGCCGCTGGTAAGGAACCTGATGATTTGCTCCTAAAGCCGAGAGCCTGTCTGGGAAAGCCCGAAATCCGGCCAGTCCCCGCTGCTAGCTCCCTGGGCGGGGCGGAGTGGCTGCAGTGGGAAACGAAACTGAAACGGAGCTCGCCGCCATCTTGGTGCCGCTCCGCGGGGGCTCGTTCTGCGGGTCGGCGTTTCTTTTTTTCCCTGCATTTTCTCATAGAATAATTTGGCGTACGGATGAGACTGAGGTAAGAGCGGTGGTTTTTGTTTTGGGGTTTTTTTGTTTGGTTTTTTTTTTGTTTGTTTTGTTTTGTTTTGTTTTTGTCCAAACCCCTCTTCCCATTTCTGCCCTGCCCTTGGCTCGGGGAGCACTTGTCAAACAGGGTCACTGAGCAGTGGAGCAGCGGTGGGACTCCCCCCGTACCTGGGAAGGTGGGAACCTATCGCGCTGCACTCAGCCTCCCCGTGTTTATTGTAAAAATAAGTCCCGGTGGTGGTAGCCGAGTGCGGTTGTTTAATGAAAGTGAGATTTAAGTTGGCCGTTAGGTGTTTGGTGAAGATGGGGAGCTTTATAAAGATGAGACTTGCATCGGAAAAACTGTCTTTGTGACGATAGGTGCGTTAAGGAGGTCAATGAGGAGCAGGCAGAACGGGTACCCAGCAGTGTGTGTATCATGTTCCGTGTCTTTATCCTCTCAGTTTCAAGTTATCAGAAAATTAAAATATGCAGGGTGGATTCCCTACTTTGAAAAAGCGTATTAATAGTTTAGTCTAACGACCTGTACCCTAGGGGAGCAGCACGACTTTGTGTGATAGAGTGAAATTTGGGCTATAATAAAAAAAAAAACAAACCCTTGTCATACTGTTTCCAGTGGCACATCTGTCCAATTTCTCTGCATGTTACCACTTTCATTCCCCTGTCATGTGATGTTTTACCTCTACAGGTCACATAGTGTCCAGGAAGGAAAAGACACTTGGGGTTTCAGACTGTTTTGGCCATGAATCTGAAAATAATTGCGTGCCTATTGCAACTCTGTTTTGTGAGGCTATGCAAGCTGCTCCAGCTCCTTGCGCTGCTCCAACTTACCTCCTTGCGCTTCTTTACCTTCTCATTTCTCGGGTTGCAAAGTAGGTCTGAGATTATTCTCTCCCTTGGGGCAGGGGAGTGGAGCTTGCTGTGTTTCAGGAGTGCATCCTGAACAGGGCACCCAGCCTTGTGCTGGAATCAAGCCTAACAGGAGCAGAGGGCTGCTTGTGTCAAAGCTGCTTCTTGTGTTTGACTTCACCTGCAATTTGGGGCTGCTGGTTCTCTGCTGGGCAGCCAGAGTTTGCTGTTTGTGTTTACAGGACTAATTTAGACTCCTAGAAAAGTAGAAAAAAAATTGACAAGAAAGAAGATGCTTGGAATACCTCAGTAGCTGGGAAACTGTTTAAACTGCATTTCTGAAATCTTGTAGTTGTGTAAAGACATTCTAAATTCCTGTGTGTTTTCTCCTCAGGGTGGGAGAGCGTGGGGTGAGTGACAGCTCCTGTCCTGGCTCATCAGCAGCCTGGCTCCCACGTGTGTCCCGGGAGTGCGCTATGATCAGAGGCACTGGGCAAGGCAGAGGCTCGTATCTTACCCAGTCAAATCATAACTGCCCCAGCACTAACCGAGTTCTTATTAACCACCCTCGTACCCCACAAGAAACTAATCAGGAATCCTTTTCACACCAGCAGTTCCTAACAGAGCAGGACGCTGTAGTCTGTGTGTTGCAGGAGCAAGGATCACACACGGAGTCACGCACAAGAGGCGGGCGAGCTGTGGCACCGGCTCCTGCAGACAGATGTCAGCCCAGCTCCGGCAGGGCTGGAGGGCGTAGGTTCTCCAGCCAGCATCCGCGGGTTGAGACTTTGTCTCGGTATTGCTCTCCGCAGTACCACTGTCAGGAGAACTCAAGGAGAGATTCTGACACTGTGAGGCTGAATTTCCAAAGACTGTCTCTTGCTGGGCAAGACTATGAACAAGAAATTCTGACTGTTTTCAGGCAGCTTGGGGAGGGGAGGACTTGCACGGCTAATGATCTGGCACGTAAACTTAAAACTCAAAAGAAAGAGGTCAACCGTGTTTTGTATAAACTCCTCAGGGAAGGCAAGTTGCACAAAGGGGGAGAGACACCACCACTGTGGAAAATTGCCAGCCCTAGCTCAGGGAGAGAAAGGAGCCCTAGTGACCACGGTGCCAGTTGCATAAATCCAGCTTGTGAGAGCAGAGGAGGAGGGCGGCACACACTTGGCTCAGGAGACACAGAGATGGCTGAGACAAAGGAGAAAATATGCAACTACTTGTTCACCGTGGTGGAGACAACAGCACTCAATCTTGCTAAAAACATTGGGTTTTCGAGAGCCAAGGATGTTAATGTATTTCTTGGCGCTCTGGAAAAGCTGGGAGATGTCCACAAGCAGAACTCAGCTCCACCACGATGGTCTCTGACAAACAGGAAACGCGAGAGGATGCAGATGAGGCTGAAGGCCAGCACAATAATGCAGATGGCAAATCCCACACCACCTGAGTCAGGTCTTCCCTCTTCCTCTGTCTCTCCATGTCCTCTGGAGATGACTGCAGCTTTGCCAGAAGTGATGGCATCAGAAGAAGAAAGTGTAGAAAATGGGCGGCAGCCTTTGGGGCAAGCTGGTCAGGGCAATGTTGGCAGCACGGAAGCAGATGCATCTGAGGACACTGGGCCTGAATTCTCCAGTTTGAGTAATTATGATAACTCAGAAAACAGCAAGTGGATCACAGATGATATCCCAGATAATCTGAACACTATCAACAAGCAGCCTGTTAAGTCGGAATGCATCATGAATTCTCAGTCTTCCCCCAGTTATGCTGCCCCATTCAAAACTGCTTTCCCATGTACGCCTGTAGAGAAACTGATAGCTTGTCAGGAGAAGAACCCAGTGAGTGGCCTTACTGAATATTCCCAGTATACGTACCAACACTGTGATTTCATCATGCTGGAGCAGCATGGACCCTCTCATGAGCCACGGTAAGAAACTGTCCTACCTTTTCTGAGCACTTTTTCCATAAAATGGTTTGACTTCAACTAAGTTCACCCACTCAACTGTCCTGAATGGGCCTGCTATTAATGTTTCTTTCATTTCAGAAGAATTAGCCTAGTTGATTCCTTGTATCAGCTTAAAAATAAAGCAAGGCTAAAATTTAACCCTAGGAATCCCAGTTGTGGCATTCCGCATTCTGAGCAGCAAAGATGGGATTAATTTCTTCACTAGGTCCCATCTCAATTACTTGCCTTCAGTTTGATATAAGGGGAAACTGGTATTTCTAAGCTGCCTCTCAAGATGCTCTCACCCTGGAAATGGTGTAAAGGGAGCCCAGAACAAAGTGTTTGGGTGCAGGTATCTTATCTTAAACACGGCAGCCCTACTCTGGACATTTCTGTGTTGTAGCAGGTCACAGCAGATTCTCTGAGCTGAGCCTGTGCTATGACACTGCAGTTGGCCAAGTCAATCTCTGGAGTCCTGCTTCCCCTTGCAGAATCGTGGCTGTTACTGAGCACCAGCGAGACTGTGAAAATCTCCTTATGTACCACACTGGAATGTGTCAGTAGATCAGCTAGAAGAAAAAACTGGCCTAATTTCTAAAGAAATTTCCCAGGGTTTTGTTATTTGTTTGTTTTTTTTTTAAGATGGGATCTGAATGGATTCAGTGCCGTAATCCCTCTCCAGATCTGGTTTGATCCACTCTCCTTGGAAGCAGATTTCCAGGGCTGGAGGATGGAAGATCACCTTGTTTGTTAGAGTTCACTGGAATGGGGGTGGCAGAAATGTCAAAGGCAAGAGGTTTATGTGAGGCAGCACCTTTCTAAGTGGATGCACTGGTTAGCACCAGAGGATGCCAGAGGGAGGAGTGCTTCTCAATATGCCCCTTTGGTTTTCTCTTTCAAAGGTTTAAGTTCCAGGCAGTGATAAACGGGCGCCAATTCCCACCAGCAGAAGCAGGGAGCAAAAAATTGGCTAAGCAGGAAGCAGCAACTAATGCAATGAGGGTCCTGATGAGTGAAATGGAGAACGGAAGGCACAGTGAAATTAAATGTGATGAGCCATTTCCCTCCAACAGCTTGGAACCAGAATCGGTGAGTCCTGTTTGCTTTGCTTTGCAAGGCTGCTCAAACAGTGTTGAGTCTGACACTGATTTCCTCCATCTTCTTGCTGTAGCCTTTGCAGCTGGAGCCAGAGCTGTCATCTGCAGCAGCTCACCTCAGCCTGCTTCCTGGGAAGCACCCTATCAGCATATTAATGGAGTATGGTCAAAAATCAGGGAACATAATTGAATTCCAGCTGCTCTCTCAGGAAGGCCCACCTCATGATCCTAGGTATGGCATATTCTTATCAGCTTTGAGGGAGGGTGGAAATGCTTTCTTCACTGTCCTTCCCCTTCAGCATGCTGCCCACATTCCTGGACTTGTCACTCACCTAGCTGAATGCTCGTCTTAGCCAAGGATTCTGGGCATGGCTCGTCCAAGACATCTAGCTCCAGAAAGAGACCCAAAGCGATGCCCTTTCTCAGAGAAAGGATGCTGTTTCTTCTGCTAGAGCAGGAGTGGGTTACAGTCCTGTACCCTGCCTGGAGGTAATCTACTGGAAGTGTTTAGGGCCATCGCAGTAGATTTCAGTTGCTGATGAATTGGAGATAACCCAGAGGGATTTACCCAGAAGTGGGAGACAGGGATAATAACCAGATTGACACCTATGGTTAACACTGTTCATGTGCTATAATATCCTGTCAGGTTCTGCTACTCTGTGAAAATGGGTGACCAAATTTTCCCTGCTGTGGTAGGAAACAGCAAGAAGGGAGCAAAGCAAATGGCAGCAGAAGTTGCTGTGAAGATTCTTTCTGGAGAGTCTGGATGCCATGTCTTGCCTGAACAGGTATGAGGAGCTTCTTTATAAGACCCAAGTGTTTTGAATTGGGTGTTCCCCCCTTCTGTTTCCTGTTCTGCTGGATTTCACCCCACGGGGTGATGTGGGGCAGAGGTTTGCTGCTACTCAGTGTTTAACAGCCTTCTCCTGTCTAACTCTGCTCTAGCCTGTTGTGAAGCCCCACAGTAACCAGTCCATGCACAATATCGCCACTTCAGATGAATCCAAGGTGGTGAAAACGAAGGGTTTTCGGGAGCTCATCAAATATCTTAATGTCAATCCTGTCAGTGGCCTGCTGGAATATGCCCGTTCCAATGGGTTTGCTGCAGAGTTCAAACTCATTGACCAGTCAGGACCTCCCCATGACCCCAAGTAAGTAGTGGCATCTGGCAGGAGATTTTGTGCTGCTGTTGTTGTCCTAGAAAAAGGGCAGAAAGCTCACAATTGCTGATGCCTTTTGAGATGGCAGCAGGGCTAGTTGCTGCCTCTGCCAAATCTTGTCCCTCCGATTCCTTCCTCTCTCCACTTTGAGAATGTAAAAATCAAACTGAAATCCGTGGGTTTCTTTGTAGGTTTGTCTATCAGGCAAAGGTTGGAGGCCGCTGGTTCCCAGCCGTAACTGCACACAGCAAAAAGCAGGGCAGGCAGGAGGCAGCCGATGCGGCACTCCGAGTCCTGATTGGGGAATCTGAGAAGACGGAGCGCATGGAAGGGATGAGTGTCACTGAGGTAAATCTTCTGCCAGAGCTGGGGTTGTGTTTGTAGTCCTGCCTATCCTTCTCCTTACAGTCCAGCAGAAAAATGCTTTCAAAATCAACTGTGATCCCTTTGTTCTCTGCAGCTGTTGATAACCTGATATGGTTTTCCTGAAGTGGGTTAGATGTTTCCTCAGGGCACAGGCATACCCTTCTGTCCTCTGCTTTAGAGCTAAATAATTAGCAGATTCTTCCACAAGCTACTAAAATGTGTTCCTGTGGTAGAGTGGAAGCATGCTTATTTTAATTATTTGACTTTTTTATTACTTCTTCCAAATGTCTTTGTGCTGCAGTAAAAATTGTGTGTCAGCTCAAAAAATTCATGCATTAGATAAATGCAAAGCCCTGGTTGTGTCAGGATGGCTGTCCCAAACTTGGGCTGATTTAAATCACACTTAGAGCATTGTGATCTCTGAAAAGCCTCATTCCAGGCAGCACAACTGGGCACAGCAGCTGGGGCTCTAAATAGCAAGCCATCAGGGAGGATTTGTCAGTCAGCAGTGCTGGAGGAGGTGAGTTGGTCTGCACTGGGAATGACTGCTTTCTCCTCACAAACAGGCAGAGGAGGAATTCCTCCAAAGCCAGGAGCAGATTTCCTTGGCTGAGTCTCTGGAAATAGGCAGATTGGTTTTGTTCCTTCTTGCTTGGGGTTTTCCCTGGCATTCTCAGGAGGCCATTCCTCAGCTCATGTCATTTGCTGCCAGGAAGACAGCTTGCTGCAGTCTCTGATGTGGCTAAAGCAGAGCTCAAAGCCTTGAATGAGGTTTTCCCAGAAATACCTAAAAGAACTTCACCCACCCCTTGACGCAGCACTGCCCAAAGCTCGAAGTTTTCCGTGTTCTGCCTTCTGCTTCGAAAGCTGTGCTTCAGGTTAGCTCGTTCTTGAGCTGTGTTGTATGACCTGCTCACGACCTGTCCTGTTGTGTCCCCATCCCAGCTCCCTGTGAGCGGCAGCACCCTGCATGATCAGATGGCCATGCTGAGCCACCAGCGTTTCAATACCCTCACTGCTTGCATCCAGCACAGCCTGCTCGGGCGCAAGATCCTGGCTGCCATCATCATGCGGAAAGGAAATAAGGACTTGGGAGTGGTGGTCAGCATCGGAACAGGTATGAGCAGCTTCTTCCAGCACACTCTGAACTCTCACTTCCATGCTAAATTTCCTTGTCAGCCACAGCTCTGTAATGGCAGTTGCTGTAGGCTGTCACTATAGGACACGAAATGAAGGACACGGGCGCAGTCAGTCGTCAGGGCAAAAAAGGGGGGAGTTTAATCTTTCGACCTCGATTTATATAGGTTCTGGACAATGACCAGGGATTGGAGGGTAAGGTTGCCACCTCTTCCACCACACTGGTCAAACTGGAAGTCCATCGATTGTCCCTCCTCCAGAGAGGAATGTAAACTTCACTTTGTTCAGCTGAAAATCCCTGAGAAACGCCACTACAAAAATGCAAACATCAGAAGGCTGAAAAACATCAGGGTAACAGTAGGGTTCTTCAGGGAGAGTCCAAAACGTTCCCAGGGCTCACATGGTGTCATGAGTGATCTGGTTAGAGAGAGAGAGAGAACAAAGCAAATGTGCCTGCAGCTATATTGCTCTTAATCTTTGCTTGCATTGCTGCATCCTACTCTGTGCATCAGAGCATGGGTCCTTATGTGCTGCAGCACACGATCCCCCAGTTTCTCGCAGCTGCACATACCTTACCTCCCTCCCTACTTTGCTGCCAGGCTTCTACCAGGAGTGATGGGCTGAAAAGCCCTCAGGAAGATCCAGTCCCCCAAAACTCAGGGCAATTTAAGTCTGTCTGTCCCTAAAGTGGTGTCCCTTTATTTTCTGAACTGCTTGTGATAGTGATTTAATAGCTAGTGCTGCTGCTCAAGAGCCCAAAGAAATAAGATTTCCCCCTTCTGTCTCTGAAGCCATCTTGACTTTGATACCTGCCCTATTATTTAATTCTTTGGTTTTTTGTTTCAGGTAATCGCTGTGTGAAAGGAGAAGAGCTAAGCTTGAAGGGGGAGACAGTAAATGACTGTCATGCAGAAATCATTTCTCGAAGAGGCTTTGTGAGGTGAGAAAAGAGGAAGCTCAAAAGGGAAGGGAGGGGGTCCTGCAAGGAGCTGCACTCCCATTCTGGAGGAATGAAGCTGAACCACACCCCTAGTTCTTTGCTGTGCTGAGAGATGCTGTGTTCCTCAGACACTGTTTACTCATGTGTTGTTGAAGAGAGGGAAGTTATTTCTGATAAGAAGGGGCCATGCCTGAATGATGCCCAAATAAGTACTGAATGGGAGATTTGCCAGAAGCCCAAGGGCTTCATCTGATGTAGCTAATTTTAAGCCTTCTGCTGAAGCTGCTGGGCTGATGTTCAGGGTGCTCTGCAGCCTGAGCACAGCTCCTGCCACGCCGAGCCACTGCAGGCTTGGTCTTGTGGCCTTTCTGGATCTTAGTGTAGAAGGATTCAGGAAAACATACCGCCTATGTTTGATTTGATAAGTCAGAAATCCTTTTTCAGGGTCTGGAAAGTGTTTTCTCAACTAAACCGCACAATTCTTCTCTCCTCTCCCTCTCCTCTCCTCACATTCACTGTGGCACTTTTTAGTTTTTGGAACCTAAAGTGAGATGAAGCTGGACTGCTTGGTTAATGTCTGTCCTTCAGTTACGAACAAAAAAATCAGCTGCTTCCTTCAAGCCTTTGTGTGCTGCCACTGTGCTCTGCATTCCTCAGCAAGTGAAAGTGTTGAGGGCAGGTCCCTGGGAAGTGATGAATCAGGATTGCATCTTGCTTACTGTCTGTTTCAGCTTTTAGTCTTGACTGCAGTGGCTGGTCTGGCACAGCAGAGTGTGGTCTGCCTCTCTGTGCAAAATCAGTCCCTGCACAGGCTCTGCTCAAGGACTGCCTGGTAGGCTGCAGTTTTTCTTTAGTCCTTGACAGGAGGTTGGAGACCTCAGGGTTTTCCCTGGCCAGAAGCAGCCGTAAAAGACCCCATCAGTGTAAACAGATCATGGGCTCGTTCTACTGCCTCTTGAATTCAGCTGCCTGCAGGGTTGTTTACTTTTGATGCAAACTTGCTGCTGACTAAAGGTGCTGGTTAACAGCCTTGAAGTCTTCTTCACGCTGGGATCGGATGCGAGATGTGAGCAGCACTCAGCCAGACTCCTTCTTTCCTCCTGCCGGTGCTTCCCTCTGCTTCCTGGACAGGATACTGCTTTTCTACTGCTTGTAGAAAAAGCATGCATGGCAGAAAAATCTGCTGGATTTTTTACCCTTTTTGTGCATCAAGCATTGTTTGTTGGCTTCCCAGGCATCCTCAGCCACAGCTCCTTGTCTTCTGTTCCATGTGGCAGGAGTAGGTGATGTGGGACCCTGCCTGTCAATTGAAGCACTCCTTGTCTGAGAAGCAGAGAAGCCTTTTGACAGGATGGTGTTATTTTCAGGTTTCTTTACAGTGAGCTGATGAAGTATGACCCGTCTAATCCTTCGTCTGCAGAAGAGAGCATTTTTGAACAAGCGGGAGGAAAGAAACTCAGAATAAAGAGCAGTGTTACCTTTCACCTCTACGTCAGGTTTGTGGGGGGGTGTTGAATGACTGGCATCAGCAGCACTGTCACGCCCCTGGCCCTGGCTGTTTCCTTTACAGTCAGTGCTAACCAGGGAGGGTTTGTTTTCTAGCACAGCACCATGTGGAGATGGAGCACTCTTTGATAAATCCTGCAGTGATCAAGCAAATGAGATGGGACAATCCCAACACCAGCCTCTCTTTGAGAACCCCAAACAAGGCAAGCTGCGGACCAAGGTGGAGAATGGTGAGTGCAATCCCTCCCTGCACAATAGGGTGGCTTCAGTCCTCACCTCTGAGCCTTTCTGGTGCTTCACAGTTTCCTTTACCCCTCTCTGTGTGCTGTTGTGGGATTCAAAGCATTCAGGAACCAAAAGAGGTGGATGAAAGGTTTTAGAGAGAGTCCCCTCCCCTTGCCAGCTCTGCCTGTTGCACTGCCATGCTTGTGAAGTTTGCAGCTGAAGTTTGATGCAAAGCTCAGATCTAGGTCTGTGTCCTCCCTTTCAAGCAAAGTTCTGTTCTCCTTCAGCTGTGTTGAAAATTACTCATCAGTACCCAAAACTGAACCTGGTGTCAGACTCCTGAGTTCACTCTGGATATCCAGAACTTTCTTGTGCAGTTGCTGATGGTGTTTTGAATTATTGAATAGCTGATGCTGTGCGGAAAATCTTTCTTCTTCTCTTGTGCAGGGGAAGGTACCATTCCTGTGGAGTCGAGTGACATTGTGCCCACGTGGGATGGGATCCAGCATGGGGAACGATTGCGAACCATGTCCTGCAGTGACAAAATCTTACGCTGGAATATACTCGGCTTGCAAGGGGCACTGCTGTCACACTTCCTAGAGCCAGTTTATCTCCGTTCTGTTACACTTGGTGCGAAACCCTCTGTTTTTTTGGGGTAAAACTAGGCTGCAGTGACAACTCGTCTCATTCCCCAGTGTGATGGCAAAGTTTGTTTGTGGAGGGTGTAGGAGTAACAGACTGAAATGTCTTTCTTGGCAGAGCAGTTTGAAAATGCAAAGGGAGTCTATGAATTTTAGGCTGTGGGTAGAGTCGGCATCTCTCCACGGTTCTGGATTTTTCGAAGGCAGATGTGACCTAGGAGAGTGAGATAAAAACTGCATGTTTGTGTCTTCAGTGAGAAATGTTGCAGTCTGTAGACCATTGTCTTATACACCCAGAATACCTGTAGCTATGCTGATCCACATGCTGTGAGCTTTCAGGAGCCTGTGAGCAGTGCTGCAGTTCTTGGGGTTTGGCCAGTCCATCACCTGTGCCATCGTGTTTCCTAACACCTTTCCTCTGTCTCCACAGGTTACTTGTACAGTCAGGGTCACTTGGTCCGTGCCATCTGCTGCCGCATGGATAGGGATGGGAAGACACTGAAGGAAAAGATCCAAGCTCCATATCACATTAACCATCCTGAGGTACTGCAGCCATAGCACCTCTTCATTTTTCTGACCCCCATTCCTTTGCCTGTGGGTTTGGGGGTCCCTGAGGCACTCTGCCGGGAGGGTCATTGTGCAGCAGCCCTCCAACCAGGGGCAAGAATTAGTGACCAGAAACACAGAATCATATGATCAAGGGATATCCCGTGTTGGAAGGGACCCACAATGTCTCATCAAGTCTAGCTCCTGGTCCTACACAGGACAACCCCAAGAACCTGCCCTCTTGTCACCCCACAGTTTGGGGGTTACTGGCAATGTCTTAGTCTGGCAAAAAGGACACTAAAGTTGCCTCTCTAGCCTTCAACTCCATAAGAATCTTACCCTTGCGACTCTGGAAAAGTTTGGGATCAGCTGAAACTGTGAGGGATGAAAGGGGCAAGAGAGTCATGCAGCAGGATGAGGTTAAGGAACCTTCTTGCACAGGTTGGGCGAGTCAGCGTGTATGACTCTGCAAGGCAGACGGGCAAGACAAAGGAGTCATCGGTGAATTGGTGTCTTGCTGATGAAAGCGAAGTTGAAGTCTTGGATGGCACGAAAGGGAAAGTAGATGGGTAAGGAGCGCCTTTCCTGACACTGTCTTTTCCTGACACTATCTGGGGGAAGGGGGGCAGGTCTGAGGTGGGGAGTACACTCTGCACTGTTACAGCACCCTACACATGGGGAGAGTTGGGCAGAGAAATTTCAAACAGACATAAGCAAGCACTCCTGAAAGAAAGCAAAATGTTGCCTAGCCTGGACCCTACCACAGGGGCCTGCCGAGCCCAGAGCTCCTCCATCATAGGATTTTACCTGAGCCCCCTGCTCCTCTTGGCTCTTCTCAGTGTCCCATCCCTCACTGCTGCCATTGTCTTCCTTCTCAGTCTGAAGCTGGAGGTGTCTCGTGTGTCCAAGAGGAAAATGTTCACCCTGTTCCAGCAGCTCTGTGCAAAGAACAGCCGCAAAGACCTGCTGAGCTTCTCTCTCTACTCGGATGCCAAGGAGGCAGCCACAGCATACCAGGCAGCCAAGCAGTGCTTCTTCAGCATGCTGGAAGAGCTGGGCTATGGCAGCTGGATCCGCAAACCCCAAGAGGAAGAAAATTTCTCTGTCCTTGATGCGTAAGGAAGCTCTCTGCAAGGAGTGGGGGGTGAATGTGCACAGGCATATGTATGGCTGTGCTCATCCTTCTTTCACCACGTTTTTGGAGTGGAATCGGGACTGTGCAGCAGTTTCCTCATAGGCTCGGCTGCCTTGTCCTTGTCACTCAGACCTGCATTTTTAAAATGTGCACGTAAATTATTCTCCTTGTTTTTTAAGCAAGGGCAGTCCCCACCTGCTTTTTTATCGTTTTGTCCCCCCTTTTTTGTTTTTTAAAGAGGGCGTGAGAAAACAGAGGAATTTTCAGGACTCTGAGTTTGTAACATTTGGACCATGTACTGCAAATCCCTCTGGCAGGTTTTGAGGCAATTTTTCTCCTTTGAGATTAAAAAAAAAAAAACAAAAACAAAAAAACAGGCTGTTTGACTGGTTTTCTGTGTCTCTGTTGGAAGATGACTGGCAGCCTAGCCAAGATGGGACATGGGTCTGACCTCTGCAAGGTGCAGCCATAAGACCAGCATAACATTGTGCATTGATAACAAAAAAGAAAGTTTCACTGTTGTTGGCCATGGGTGTGTTAATTCCCACTGAGGTGAAGAGGGGCCTGTGCTGGGGTATGGAGAGGGACAGATGAGTTAGTATTTGCTAAATGATGAAGGTAGCCAGGTGGAGTTTGTAATTGAGCCCCTTGCCTCAAGCACAGGGCTCATTGGGCAGAGCTGAAGCTGTGGGGGCTTGGACTGGCTCTGAAATGCTGGGGCAGGGCCCTCCCAGCTCCTTTCCTCACTGCTAGCTCTAGGATGCGGTGTCTTGTCTCTGGACACCAGTGGTGGCTGCAGGCCCTATCCTGTGTCTGAGCTGAACCACATACCAGAGATGCTGGTGGAAGGTGAGAAGTAGCAATGCTGTTGCTGTCCAACGGCAAGTTGGATGTTGTTGGAGCAGCCCTTCCTTGTGCAGGGCAAGTGCTGGTTTTGCCTGGGATTGAGAGCTCTCTGTCTCACATGAGACAGAGACCGAAGACCTGTTAGCAGGCAAAGACCAGAGCAAGACCCCGGCTCTGGCTGTGGATCTCCACAGGACAGCTGGAGGCAGCCAGGCTGCGGCAAGCAGGGTCACGATTTGCTGAAAGTCCAGCTGACAGAGGTTCACCCTGCCTGCAGCTGCCCCTGAACATCCACTACCACGCAGAGCTGTGAGGGGTAGGAACTGCCTTGGCACCCAGCCCAGAGCGGGGCTGGGGGCCTCCTCTGTCTGCAGCTGCTCAGGGAGCTGTGCCTGAGGCTATGGGAGCTTGTGTTGTGCTCCCCACACCCTCCCAATGCTCACAGATCTCCCCACTGGGGCAAAGCAGGACCCCCCCATCCTGCACTCACTCATGGTTGGGCCAACTGCAGAGGAGACACAGAGGTGGGATGAACTGGACAAGCCCCTGGCATGGGGCTGCTTTAGGAGCAAAGCTCTTAACATGTAGGTATTGGGGTGCACCCCTGAGAACAGGAGCTCCAGGAGCAGCAGCTGCAGCAGCTGGGATTTCTCTGGCTGGGTGAAGTGCTGGGATTTAAATTAATTTCTAGCGTGCAGCTTCCCTTGGCCCTGTGTGTTGCCAGGTCCCGCCAACACCACTCCTCCCCAGCCCTGGGGATTACTGGTATTTATAGCAAACACTCCCATTTCAATTTTCCCCAATGAGGCCAAGGGCCAATTCCTGCTGGCCAGGGGAGTGTGGGAAGTGCTGCTGGCCATGGCTGTCAGCCCCGTGACCCATGGTGGGGCCCAGTTGCCAGAAGCTCCTAGATAGGCTTGATTAATTATGTTTTCCTTGTACAACCCATCTTGTGCCTGCTCTTGGCTCCAGCACACTGAGCCTGGAGTGGAGCGCAAGACAGTGGAGCTGGAGCAGCCACTGGCACGTGCCGCCCTGGCCCTGCCTGCAGGTAGGACCTAAAAATAGCCTCCTCCTGCTCAGTCCATGTGTTCACCTCAGAGCCAGGGCTGAGTAGCTCTATCCTTCTCCCCATGCTCCTGCTCTCTCCTCTCTTGGGAAGCCCCAGAGCTGCCACAGGGGTTGGCAGCACCAGGCTGGAGCCAGGGACTGCCCACTGAGGCTGGGGCTCTGGCCCCACGTGACCTGAGAGGAGATGCAGTGAGTCACTGGTGCTCCCAGGAGCAGAGAGAGCTGGGCATGTCCCCAGGGATCAGGTTTCATGCTCTTATGCTGTCTCCCTCGGCAGCTGGGATTGTCCTCTTACAGAGCTTATGCCTTCCTAGCCTTCTTACCTTGGTCACAGGCAGCCAGAATCCCCCCAGCCCTGGGTGCATCCTGCTCTTTTAGGCCCGCAGAGTACAGTGTAGGATGAAATAACACCATATGGAACCAGCCTGGTCCTGTGTGAGTATTTATTGGTTTGGAGGGGCTGCCTGAGCCCAGTACCCAGCTCTCTGGCCCTGGGACTGGCCATTCCCCATGCTATTTGGAAGTGGGGGTGCCCTGGCCAAGCTGCAGCAGGGAGTTGGTGGTGTAGTTCTGGAAAAGGGGCTGCAGGAACATGCCAATGGTGCCAAAGACACAGACGAAGACGAAGATCCACAAGAAGAGGCGGTCGATGACCATGGCCACATATTTCCAGTCCTCGCTCACCTGCATGGAGCCAGGAAAAATGCTGGGTCAGGCTGGGGCCTTAGGTATTGCCTAATGCTGCCCCAATTGGGAATTTGGCATATCCTAAGAGCCTTGAATCTGCTCCCTCAGCACTGCAGTTCCTGGGGCTGCCTGCCAGCCTGCTGTGGGTCCCACGGGGCTCACTCCCCCTGCTGTCACACGCACCACTGAGCCCAGGAAACATTTCCCCAGTGAGCAGAGCTGGGGGGCTCTGCAAAATCTGCAGCCTGACGGTGCCATGCAGGGCCAGGCCTCCTGGGAGCCTCCTGGGTTTCCAGAGCTGCTGCTTCAGCCTTGGACTGCAGTAGTGGTTCAGGGATCAGTGTTGGACCCTCTACCCAGGCAGGAGCTGCAAGACCTCATTGGGCATGGGGCTAGGCAGGAACTCCCTTGGCACTTGTGCACTTCCTGTGGTGCAGCCATGAGCCAGGACACACTCTGCACCCCACAGCTCTGCCTGCACCTCCCAGCTCTGGCCACCCCTGAGCACTGCCCACTCCCAAATGCACACCGCCCACCTCAACTTACACTCTGATCATCATCCTCACTGCGCATGTGGTCAGCAATGAAACGCACGCCATCCACTGCTTCCTCCAGCCTGCAGCTGCAGCCAGCTGCAGGGGCTGGTGCCTGCCCCTGTCGCTCCCGATAACCATTCAGCCCCTCGGCCTTGGCAGCACCAGGATTGGCATAGCAGGTGCAGGTGCGGGCACCAGCCTGGACGAAGAGAGTGGTGGCGGCAGTACGTTCCTGGGTGTGCCGGCGCTGGCGCAGACGCTGGCGTGCGCAGTTCTGCCGCGGCTGTTTCATGAAGAGCAGTGCTGGGAGCTTGTGGAGGAAGAGGGTGCGGACCCAGGGCGGCATGGTGTGCGTGGTGGGTGAGCGGTGGTGCACATTGAGGACACAGACGCTGGTGACGATGGAGAAGGTCACCAGCACCATGGTGAACATAAGATACTTGCCCACCAGTGGTACATCCAGTGAAGTGGGTGGCACAATCTTGGAGATGAGCAGGAGAAAGACGGTGAGGGCGAGCAGGACAGAGATGCAGAGTGTCATCTTCTCACCACAGTCAGACGGGAGGTAAAACACGAGGATGGCCAGGGAGGTAATGAGGATGCAGGGGATGATAAGGTTGATGGTGTAGAAGAGCGGCTTACGCCGAATGATGAAGTCGTACGTGATGTCCACATAGGTGGAGTCATCAGGGTTCTCATTGCGCCGCCCCGGCAGCGCCACGATGTCCCACTCGCCGCTGGGTGTGAAGTCATCCAGGCTGGCCACCTCACTCTTCAGAACCAGGTCAATCTCAGTGCGGTCGTAGGTCCATGAACGGAACTTCATGGTGCAGTTCTGCTGGTCAAAGGGGAAGTGCTTCACCTCAATCTTGCATGCACTCTTGTAGATGGCAGGCGGCAGCCAGAAGATGCTGCCATCATAGGAGATCACCGCATTGGAGTAAAAGGAGACCTCATACATCCCATCGGCACTGGGGTGAAGAGAGGTGCAGTCAGTCGTAGTGTTGTCAGCCCTGCCAGTACAACAACATGGCCCTCCTGCCCTGGGTGGGGTTGGGAAACACATAGCCCCCCCCAAAAAATGACCTACTTGTTGTAGAGCACCACATCAGGCAGCCAGATGTGCTTGGAGGGCAGGCGGACCTTCTTCATGTTGTCAAAGTCCTCAGGCTTCCACGTGAGGCGATAGTCCTCCCACTCCTGAGGACAGGTGGGATCAGCCCAGCCCAGCCACAGGACAGGGGCCTGGGGCAAGGGGGTGGGTCAGGACAGGGGGGACACAGGGGTCCCACACAGGCTTTTTGGGGGGCTATGACAGGGCAGGGTAGACATCAGGGTCCCACACAGGGTGTATTGGGGGTCCCTATGATAGGGATGGGTCTCAAGGCAGGGGCTGGGGAGTCCTGAGGCAGGGCGGATATACAGGTGTCAGGGCCACATCAGAGTCCAGGATGCCCACCTGGGTCAGCCAGACGTTCGTGGTCATGATCTGCTCCCGTTCATGCTGCACAGAGAGAAGGGCCAGTCACTCAGGGTGCTGGGAGGGTTTGGGACCCCTTTGCTCGCCTGGTAGGTTGGGGAGTAGAGTCCTGGCCAACTCACCACGCTGATGAGCTGCGCCAGCGACACCATCAGCTGCACGGTCACCAGCTCAGAGCCATTGGTCGCCGGCCGGATCAGCTTGTTATAGCGCGCAGGGTCCAGCAGATACTCAACCAGTCGCTCCTCGGTGTCTGTGCCCAGGCTCCCTGGGGCATGGCAGAGCCTGAGTCTCATGGTGGCGGGCAGGGTCCCCCACGAGGGTCCAAGGACCCCCCAGGATAGAGCCTGTATGTGGCCTGGGGCTCTGTGTCTGACAGCCCGAGAGAAGGAATGATGGGGTGCATGGTGATGGGGTGTGGGTGTCAACCAGGCACGGAGCAGGGAGGGCCGGGGGGAGAATGGGCAGTCTGAGGGGCTCCATGACTTGGGACGAGCAGCTGGACAGTACTGGCGGTTCATCGCTGCCCTCCCCTGCCTGTCCCCGCAATTCCCTGCCCGTTAATGACACCCCCTCTCCTGTTCCTGTCGGTCCCTGCCCAGCCCTGGCACCGCCTCGGAGAGCCGGAGCCCACGGCGGCCGCATAGCCCCGGGGGGGTCGAGGAGCGCCGGAAGCGCCAGTGGCACTGGCACCGCAGAGGGGCCGGTACCGGCTGCGCTCCAGATCTGTCCCGTGCAACAGGCGCAGCTCCCGGGCCCGGTCCGGTCCGGTCCCCTCCCCGCCTGTGCTGGTGCCATCCCCCAGAGCCCCCGACACTTACGTCTGAGGGCAGCGAGAAAGCAGAGGACGCGGAGCAGCGCCATGGGGGCGGCCCGGTGCCGCCACCGGTACCCGGCGCTGTCCACGGTTCCGGCCGGGCTCTGTCCGAGGTGCTGGAGCCGGCGGCGGCGGCGGCCCGGGAGGGGCGGCCCCGGGCGGGAGGCGGTGCCGGGCACTGCGCCGGGGCCGTCCCGTGCTCCGGCTCCGTCGCCGTCACCGCCGCCGTCAGCGGCCCCGGGGCCGCCCCCGCCTCCGCCCCGCCGCGGCCCGGGGACACAGCGGAGGGGTCTGAGCTCCCCCAGCTCGCCGCTCCACCGGGGTCCCTGCACGGTGCCAGCGGGGCGGCGGAGCCCCGTGCGGGAATCAGAGCGGGAGGGCGGAGCAGTGGGAGAACTCGCGGGTGGAACCCGGGAGCGGAGCCCCCGCGGCTCCGCCGTACACCAGTCGGGGGGTCTCAGAGCCCGCCGGGCTCCGGCCGTGCCCGGTGTCCTCCCCGTGACCCTCCGTGACCCCTCCGGGCACGGGTGGGGCTCCCCCCTCTGCGCCCCCCGCTGGCCACGCCCTGCATCCCCGGGGCTTAGAGCTTCACTTCCGCTATGTCGCGAGACGCTTCCGGCGGGGTGGCCCCGCCCAATCCGGCGACGGCACTTCCGGGAGCGGGGCCGTCCCGCCGCCATCTTGGGCGGGCTCCGGGGCTGCGGCGGCGGCGGCGGCGGAGCGGGTCCCTCCATGGGAAGATGCAGCGGGCGGGGCCGGAGGAGGCGGCGAGGGCGCAGGCGGCGGCGGGGGGGCCCGGGCGGAGCGGGGCCGAGGTGGTGGCGGCTCCCGCCGGGCGGCTCCTGAGGCGGGAGCTGCGGCTGCTCGAGTCCATCTTTCACCGCGGCCACGAGCGGTTCCGCATCGGCAGCGCCTGCCCGGACGAGATCAGCTGCGAGTTCGTCCCGGGGGCCGGGGCCCGCGCCGGCGCCTCCGCCTCCCGGGGGCCGCCGCCGGGGCCCGTCCGTATTCACTGCAACATCACGGTGAGGCCCAGGGGGTGTGGCGGGCCCAGGCTCTGCGGGAGCACCGCAAGGTGGCCCCGGGACCGAGCAGCCCCTCCTTCGCGCGTACGGGGCTGCCGCTGGTGGGACCCAGGGTGAGCTGGGCCTGGGCCCCAACGTCCCTGGCGGCGGCTCGGGGCGCGGAGGTTAGCTGCCCGTGGCCCCCTTTCTCCGTGGGGCCTGCGGAAGCGCCGTACGAGCCACCGCGAGCTCCTCGGAGCAGCGGGGCACGCAGAGAAAAACCGGGGGGCAGTGCCCGGCAGCACTCCCGCCGTCCCAATGTACAAGAACTGGCCATTCCCCTGCTATTTGGAACCCCTAGTCCCGTCCAGCTGCTTGTCCCCAGTCATGGAGCCCCTCAGACCCCCCCGTGTACGAGGCTGCCCCCGTTTTCGCTGTTTCCCCTGGTTTTGTTTTGGAGGGTTTCCCAGGGGGTTTCCCCTGATCTTCCTGGAGGAGAGGCAGCTGTGGTACCAGCGTCGGCTCTTCCTCTCTGCTCTGGCTCATCTGCACCAGGGTTTTAGGGATCGTGCTGCTGGATGGCTTGGCACTGGCGTGCTGATGCCCTCTTTGATCACAAGTTACAACTGTTTTGTGTCTCCAGGCAAGGAGAGCCAGCAGAGCTTGGATAGCCCCTGGTGCAGATTCTGAATGGGACTTATGACCAGGATTTTCTGGAGGGGCATGTTGAGAGTGTTGCCGGGGTCTTTGTCCTGGATTAAAAGTGCCTGCTTGGCGTCTGCCCTGCGTGGGTGCTTCCAGGTTCTCCTCTTGCAACTGCTGGGACTGCAGCAGCCTGTGGGCAACATGGGACACCATCAGTGCAACATGGGATGCCATCAGTGTCCTGCCTCTACTGCCTCCCGCCCCCAATAGCCCCACAGCCAGAGGGGTGGCCAAAATGCCACTATTCTCCCTCTGCGTTCAATCCTGGGCTAGGGGGACACAGCACAGAGCCAGCCTGGCATGGTCAGAGTAGGCATTTGTATTGCTCTCAGCCCCAGGTTTATGCTGAAGGGTGGAGAAGTCACTTTGTGGCCTGATGTCTGTGGCCCAGAGGGATCTGTTTGCAGAAGGCACAGGGCTTCAGCCCCCACCCTGTCTGGCTCGCTGCTCTTTGCACCACAGCGGCCTCCATCCCACCAACACCACCTTCTCCCCCTCTCCAGGAGTCTTACCCAACTGTTCCCCCAATATGGTCTGTGGAGTCAGACGATCCCAACCTGGCAGCTATCCTGGAGAGGCTGGTGGAAGTCAGGAAAGGAAATACGTTGGTGAGATACTCCCTGCTGCCTGGGAGAGGGGAGGGCTGGCAGCTTTGAGGAGGGTAACTCCCTGCTTGCATGTCCCCAGCTGCCTGAAGTGGGGATTGCCTCTGGTCCCACAAATGTTCCAGATATTTGGGATGAGCTTCTCTGACTGAATGCTGGGGGTGGGATTTTGTGCTTGTGTCTACCGCTGCCTGCAGCAGGAAGGAGCAGCCCTGGGGCCTTTGCTTGCTGGCTGCAGTGCTGAGTCTCAGCTCAGTAGACAGGTCCCCACACTTCACTGACCCTCTGTTCTCTGGACAGCTTTTGCAGCACCTGAAGCGAATAATCTCTGACCTGTGCAAACTCTACAACCTCCCCCAACATCCAGATGTTGAAATGCTGGACCAGCCTCTACCAGCAGAACAGGTGAGCAGCTCAGGAAAAGGCTCCCGAAGCTCAGAAAACAAGTTCCCTGATGTTTGCTCCGGAGGCTTCTAGGGGTTGCCAGAGGAGGAACACAGTGAGGGGTTGATTTCCTGTCCTAGGTGATGCCAGCCTGCTCTGCTGGGCCTTGGTGCCGTTTTCTGTAAAGGCTCTCAGCTACTCTTTGCTTTTAATTTGGTTCTGCTTGTATATCCCTGTTTGACTTCACCTTGGAAGTGTCTGGGAAGGCAGGACAGCATTTTCCCAGGATGCTGACCACACAATCTCCATCCCTATCCTTCTCTCTCCACAGAGCACCCAGGAAGAGGTGTCCTCTGAAGAGGAAGATGAAGAGATGCCAGAGGTAAGTGCCATCTCAGTGTGTGAGGAGATACACCAGAGAGCTGAGCATGGGCAGAAAGCTGCTGAAAGGTGCAAGGGTACAGGGGTCTTGCCAGGGAGAAGCTTGTGGCCTCCAGACAGGGAAGTTTGGCTCAAAGGCTGGATAATTCTTGGCATTTTGATGCTGAGGGTTCTGAGGCACAGCTGGGTGCCACATATTCACAAACTCCAAGAGAGCACAGAGGCTGAGCAGCATAGCCATGGCTTCTGAAGGCATGTGGATGAGCTGTGAGCAGAGAGCTGCTTGGACAATATGTGCTATTCACGAAAGCCTGAAATTTCTGCAAGAGAGGTGGATTTCTGGGTTGCTGTTGCTGGCAGGGAAGTCACTGTTGCAAGGGACTCCCACAGAGAGGATGAGGTCAGGTGGCTGGGTGTGCAAGTGAGCTAATTGCCAGGAGCGGTGGAGGCAGCCACACTTCACTGCAGGCTGAGGGCACCTTGCTGCAGAACACACAGGCTCTGGTTGTTTGGTTTGCAGCTTAGAGATCTGTGGAAGTGGGTGGAATAATCTTGAATCTCCATGGTGATGTTTAGCAATGCCTCACACAGGAGAGCAGCATGGGCACTGAGTCAGCAGTGCTGCGGAGCCTGGGGGCAGGTCACTGAGCAGCAGCACCCCAGCACTTAGGGGGTTTTAGCAAAGTTAATTGAGTGCTAAATTAAGGCTGGGCTTTGCCAGGGTTCAGGGGGAAAAGGGGGAGGGTTAAACTGGTACCAGCATAACCTTGTGAATACGCAAATCTGCTGCTTCATGGCAAATCAGTGTGTGCAAGGCCTCTACTCCTGTGGGCTGGAAAATAAATCCCCAGGAACTGAGTATTCCCCCTTGTGCTTTTTGCTAACACTGTGCGTTGTGGAGGGAGAACGCTCTCGTGTAGAGCAAAGGTTTTGTGCTGAGCAGTGGGATTTGTTCAGCTGTGTGGAGGAGTGGAGCAGCAAAACTGTGCCCCGGCATAGAGATTCATTATGCAGGTTAATCTACTTGAGGGATTTTCTAGGAGGATATATTTTTCTGTATGAGTCTAAAAATGTCAGAGTGCTTCCAAAAACGCTGCTCAATTGCCATGACCAGTGCAGAGAGGCCAGAGTAAATGCTTGTTCAGAGAATATGGTGCCAGCACTGGAGCTGTGCATGTCCACAGCCATTTCCAGGCAGCTGAACCCTGTGTGCATGGGGAGAGATTTCTGTAGTGGGCCCAAATGGCTGCAACTGTTTTTTCCCATCAGGGTCTTGCATTGCCATGTGTTGTTGTGGGAAACAGTGTGGGATGAAATACCCACTTCTGTTGAGGTAATAGCATCCCATGCAGCTGGATTTAGGTGCAAGGGTCTGTTCTTCTTGTGGTGCCAGTGACCTGTGTCCCTGTTGGGGTTTGGCTGGCAAAGGGGCCCAGGTGGCCTGGCAGCACTGCGCCAAGGGGCTGTGCTTTGTTCCAGCCATCCAGCAGCGTGGCACAAGCTGCTGAAGCCACGGGTGTGCCAAGATCCAGGGTCACTCGGTTACCTGGGGCTTGTTGAGGACTGAGAGATCAATGGCTCCTTATAAACAGGCATGAGATGTGGCAGGGGAGAATCCAGCAAACAAAGAGCTCACATGTACCCAACTGAATACCCAGACTTTGTGTCTTCCACTCTATTTGTACCTCAGATCAGGAGCTGGGGCTTCCTGGGGTGAAAGAGTTGCACTGGGAATCCTTTTTGGGTCAGGGCAGCTCAGTACTGAGAGCAGGGAGGAGCAAAGGCATATCTCTTTGAGCTTTCCTCTTCCCTTCCCAGGACACAGAGGACTTGGACCACTATGAGATGAAAGAGGAAGAGCCGGCAGATGGGAGAAAGACAGAGGATGAAGGCATTGGGAAAGAAAACCTGGCCATTTTAGAGAAAATAAAAAAGAACCAGAGGCAAGATTACTTAAATGTACGTGTCGCCCAGTGGGCAGGTGGGCTGGGGAAGCAGAGGGACTCAAGGGCAAGAGTCATGGAGACCCTTGCCAGCCCTCCAGCCCTAAATCAGAGAGGCTGTCCTCAGCCAAAGGTACAACAGTACCAGTTTCCTAGGGCTGGTTGGGCTGAAGCAGAAAAGTCTGTGAACTGCCTCTGTGGCTCAGGGATGCCCCCAGGGCATTGGTGCCTTATCGGGCAGTCCTCCTGCAGCAATATCTGGGGCTCCCTTCTGCCCCAGGAGCTGTGCTCCCATGATCACCTGAGGCTGTGGAGGTGGATTGTGCTTTTGTACCCCTGGGCTGAGATTCTTAGTACAGAGGACACAGAGGTGTTTCTGCAGCAGCTGTGCTGCCTGAGGTGACATATTTGCAGCAAGGGACAGACTGAGAGGTGACAGGCAGGATACGGTGTGGTATAGAGGCTGGACCGAGTTGTAGCTTGGGTGTTGACCTCATAGAGCAATAGCCATGGTTGGGTGGAGCATAACAATACAACTTTCCCCCTCCCTGTTGTTGCAGGGTGCAGTGTCTGGGTCTGTGCAGGCCACCGACCGGCTAATGAAGGAGCTCAGGGATATTTACCGATCACCAAGTTTCAAGGGCGGTGAGTGCTGCCAGGAGCTCCATGGAGGAAGATTCCTTCTCGTTCTCTGGGGTACCCTGTGGACCTTGGAGCTGTGCTGCTCAGCTGAGGGGGAGGATCTCTGGTGTTGGATGGCTGTTACTCTGTCAAAAGTGAACAAAACCACCTTACCCTCTCTGTTCCCTGCCACTGCTGGGTGGAAGTGAGGAGCATGCTGTGGGTCGGAAAATTAGCTGACTTTGAGGGTAGTGGTGTTCCTACTCCTTTCCTGAGCCCAGGAACTGGATAGGCGCTGCTTTTCATGCAGGGACAGTGCCCAAGTGAAGTTGTACTGCAGGGCCCAGGGGATTTGAAATCTGGGTGATGACTCAGCCCCCTCTCAGTATCCCCCCACAGTGATCCCTCTCTGTTCTCCTTGCAGGATACTATGCAGTTGAACTAGTGAATGACAGCCTGTACGATTGGAACGTCAAACTCCTGAAGTAGGTGGCCCAGCTTGGGATCATGCATATATGGTGGGTTTTGGTGATGGGACCAGAAAGTCCCTGTGAGCAGAGAGGACATTAGCATGGCAGGGGAGCACCAAGCAGACCTTGAGTCAGCCTCTCTCAGGCAGCTAGCTTGATGTCTCCACGACAAAAAAAGAGATGGTATCTCCAGACAAGATGAGGTAATTGGAGGACTCTGCAAGTCTCTGCTGTTTCTAGTGTCCAGAAAGAGGTGCAGCAGGCAAACCCTGAGCTTTCACACTCTCCAAACACCAGTGCTGCCTTTTCCTTGGGCCAGGCAGCCTTTATTTTTAAGCTGGCAGCATGGAAAAGGGCTGTGATGGTCTTCTCTGCAAACTGGAAGCAGAATGCTGGCAGCCCGTGCTGTTGCTGCCCTCAGCAAGAGCCTGAGGGCCCATGTGACTGCCCGGCCGTGCAGGTACGGCAGCTCTGGGGTGTGGTGGCAGTGAGCACAGCTAACCTGAGGTGCACGGCCTTGACTGACCCTCTGGGCTTTTCCTGTCACAGGGTTGACGAGGACAGCGCTTTGCACAACGATCTCCAAATTCTCAAAGAGAAAGAAGGAACAGATTTCATCCTCCTCAACTTCTCCTTTAAAGTAAGGCTCCCCCTCCTAGAGAGATGCCTGACTCGGCAAGGTATCAGAGAACACCTTCCTCAGTGGCTCTGCTTCCCTTCTCTCATTCCAGGATAACTTTCCTTTTGATCCACCATTTGTAAGGGTTGTATCCCCGGTGCTGTCAGGGGGGTGAGTAACTATCTGTCTCTCTCTGTTCTGCAGTACTGCTTTCTGCAGCAGTTTTCACTGGGTTTATCCAGTGCTGCACAATCTCGTGACTTCCCTGACATGGATTTACTATTGGGAAGCAGACAGCGATGGTGGAAGTTTTAGCATTTTTTTCCATCAGAAATCTAATCAGAGAAGATGTTTTGCCTCTGGAGCAGTGGGTGGGTACAATCACATCTATCTGTGCAGTAACTTCGTCTGATTCCTTCCCAGGTATGTTTTGGGTGGTGGTGCCATCTGCATGGAGCTGCTTACAAAACAGGTGGGTGCTGGTCCCTGCAGGAACTGGGGGAGCTGTTCTGCCTACCACACTCCTTATTCCTGGCAGCTCCTGCCATGCCACTGCCTGCCAGAACTAGGGAAGGCCCTTTGGTTGCATTGGGAGCACAATCTCTGGGGTCGGTCTGGCCTCACTATGTGTTTGATCCCTCAGGGCTGGAGTAGTGCCTACTCCATTGAATCGGTGATCATGCAGATCAGTGCGACTCTGGTGAAAGGGAAAGCGCGAGTACAATTTGGAGCCAACAAGGTAGGGCCTGGACAGTGTAGGGGAATGGAGGGTGGCAGTGGTGTGGCAGATGGGGGCACAGCCAGCTCTGGCCGCACAGGGAAGGTGTGTGGCCACACAGGATGGCTTCCCCAGGGTTCCTGCTAGACTGACGATCTCTTTGCCTTTCCTTGCAGAACCAGTACAGCCTGACAAGAGCACAGCAGTCCTACAAGTCACTGGTTCAGATCCATGAGAAGAATGGTAAGGGCTCAGAGAGAGGGCCTGCGTTTTCCCTTGCTTGTTTGGGCTCCCCAGACAAGCCACTCGAGTTTTATGCTGCCTCAAGTGCAGAGGTGACAGTGGCAGTGGCAGCTGCTGTAATAACAGTGTGGCTGCGGACTGCTGCTGCCCTCTCTGCTGCCCAGTGCTGGGCTCTGGTGGCTGTAACTAGAGGCAGCACCTCAGTGATTGCTTGGGCTTGATGATCTGAGAGGTCTTTTCCAACCTAAATGATTCTGTGGTTGCCTATGTGGTGTTGGGAAGTAAGCCAGAGAGAAAGCCTCCTGATAACTGGGGATATGTGGTCCTTTGGAAGTGGGACTTGGCTGCTTTTGGCAGCTTTTCCAGGTACAGATTCTCGTTGCCCATGCAGTTTTCTCCCTCACAGATCTCTCCTCATTTCAGGCTGGTATACACCGCCAAAGGAGGATGGCTAGTGTGGATGCTGCAGGACCAATCTGAATATCTTCTGGATGCTCTCCTTGGATCTTAGTGATGCCTCTTGGCTTTCTCCCAGGATGTAATAGCTCTGCCTGTTGCAGGACAATACTGGCTGTTCAAAACTCTAAATAACTGTTTAAGGAGTTGGACTGACCCAGAACACATGCTAGCAGGCATTCGTGTTAAAACAAACTCTTGAGCCTCTTGTATTACTGGAAACTTTTGACTCTACTCCAGTCTAGAGCATCCTCCTTACCTATGCTATGGATTTAATTTATTTTCTTATTTCATGTACACTGCTTTTTTTTGTTACAGTGTATGATGGATGTGTATGGAAAATGTATCTTTGGAGAAAAATTACAGTTTGTTAATTTGAGAATGCTGGTCTAATTCTTTTCCAAGCTCCTGCTGGGTGGGTTGAACCCTGCAGCAGCCCTGGTCCCAGGGTGGGCCAGTTGATGGAGCTGTGGTGGGCCCAAGCCCTGCAGGAAGGCTTGGCACAACTGCCTCGGAAATAGAAAAGCCCTTTTCTTTTTTGGCATTAAGGGAGCAGGGTTTCTGCCCCATCTTCCGTGGGTAAACCCAGCTTTTCTCTATAAACTGCAGGCTTGCAACTCAAAGAACACAGGGGAAGATCTGTGAGGCTGTCCTCACCCCTGCAGTGGAGGAAGGGTTTGTGGGTATATCCCAGGGCTGCCAGCTCCCACCCCACACTTCTCCCTGTCCTCTTGCCAAGCAGTAAGATGAGCTGAGGCCTGAGCTTTGTCCTGTCACTCCCCACTAGCCACGCATGGAGGCTGAGTCCCTTGTCCCCATCCCTGCTGTGCTGTGGCTGCAGGCTGCTGCAGGGAGCATGGGCACTGCTGTCCTACCACTGCTCCCATCCCTGACCAGGACCTGTTCCAGCAGTGAACACCCCGTTCTATGGGGTTTTATTTTACTTCCCTTAAGCTATTGTTCCTGCTCGCCTTTGTACTCCAGCCCTCCATAGATGGGGTTGTGGCCTGTTGTCTTGAAGCCTCATGGCCCTGTTTTGAGTCTGCTGGAAGGAGATCTGGCTGTTGGAGCTCCTCTTAACTTCGGCCATGTCCTCATCTGGAGGACAGAACTGACGCACTAGTGTCAAAGATGGAACCATGCATATTCATACCCTGTTTGAATAAAAGTCATTAGAAAATCAAAGAGCCTCTGAACTCCATTATCTACTTCAGCAGCTGCTTCCATGTCCTGCTCAGACCCTTGGAATAAAAACATGCTGTTAGGAGAGGGATTACTGATGACTAGAGTGGCTCTGGCCTCAGCTTGGGGGCTATTTTTAAGTGGTTTGCTGAAGAACCGGAGGATTTGTGAAGCTGAACAGCTCTGCTCTTGTGTCCTCCAGCCCAGACCAGCACCTCTCAGGGTTCTGGGTCCTCTCCACCTCTCTTCCTGGTACCTGGGGCTGGAGTGGGGGGCACAGGTAGCTGCACTCAGCTCCCACCTTTAGCTCAGGAACCTGCTCGGTAGTGGGTTAAATCAATTTAATGAATGTTTAAAACACTTGTAGGGCTTTCTCTTTGGTGAAGTAGAGACTGCTCTGCTGAGCCCAGCAATGGGGCGGGGTTGGGATTGGATATGCCAAGTTGGTCGGGAGAGCTCATGGCGCACACTCCCAAGTCATCGTAGCCTTACAGGCTGGCATAAGCAGAATTGAAGAGTGCCCTGAAGGACACTGTCACTGGAATGCTGGCCTGACAAGCGTCAATGCTGAAAGTGTAGCAGGAGCAGGTCTCTAGCAGGCCATCTGCCAGTCCTGTCTGTTCACACCTGCCCAGTGAGGACCCATCCCACTCTGAGCAGGGAACTTTGTCTTCTCAGGGAAGCAGGTGTGCAGTGCCATCTGTCAGCACTGCTGAAGGCACTCCCAAAGCCTTCCCCTGTGGGAGCTGACAGAGAACAAGGACAGGGAAGACTTCCCAAAGGAGACGCACATTGGTGAGAACACCAGTGCAGCACAAAGTGACCAAGACAGTGCTGCCTGCATGTCTGTTCTGTTGAGGCCCCATAAAAACTGAGGGGGACTGAAGTCTGCCTTCTGAAGGAAAGAAAAGGAACCTGCACCCAAGTTTACTGGTGAGGAAGTAGAGTTTTCTTATGCCTCAAAAAGGCAAATCTGAAGCCAGACAAGATCCCACTGCCAGTTCAGACACCAACCTGCCAGTGGCACTTCACCACTGCAAGGCCCATCCTGCCCAGCAACACCAGCAAGGAAATTGCCATCACTTCCTATGGCACTGCCAGCACCCAGCACCTCTCCCCTGCACAGAAGAGCCCATATTCTGCCACAATCTCTCATCCTGGGAGCCATGGGAGCAATTTTGCCCTAAAACCCTCTCCTCTTCCCGTGCAGTTGCAAAGGGGGAGGGGTTGCTGTTGTAAGGGCCCCCCAGCACTGCAGCCCGACAGGAAGCCAAACCACTGGGCTCTGCTGCGCTTTTCCGGCAAGGTGACAGCACGGCCAGATGTAGAACTTGGCTGGTGTGGTGCGAACCACGGCCGAACACAGTGCTTGTGCCCTGTCAGGCTGTGCACGGGAAGCTATGCACGAGGTCCTTGTAAAGGTGGCTGTGCACAGTGGGCTACCGGGGTTGTGTTCTCCATCCATAGGGAGCACAGAGTCCATGCCCAGGCTTCAGTTTACGCCCGGGGTCTATGGAAGGGACCTACGCATGTTGGTCTGTGCTGTCCTTGGAGTCTCTGCCCGGGGGTCCACTCGTACAGTCCATCCGCGGGATCCATAGGTCGTCCCATCAGCCAGGCAGGGTCACGAGGTGTCTCAGCCCCACCGGGACGGGACCCCCACCGAAGTTTCCATGTCTTCCCACGGCTCCCCGGGCCCGCCGGGGCCGCGGCTGCCTGCCCGGCTGCCGCCGCGCCGTTCCCCGGGGCCGCCCCCTCCGGATCTGGGCGGAGAGCGCCGGCCCTGCCACCCGCTCCGGCCCCTCTGGCCCCGTGGCCCGGCCCCGGCCCGTCCCGTCCCGTCGCCTCCGCATGGGGCCCCCCGGGCCGGCCTGACCCATCGCCGAAGCCCCGAAGCCCCCGGAGACGGGCCCCGCCGAGGAGCCGCGACGGGACCCCCCGGCTGCCCGTTCCAGGCCGGGCCCTCCGGAGCTCGGAGAGACCCCCAAGGGCCCCGTTCCCAGGAGCAGCGGACCCCTGGAACCTCCCCGGGATTACCACGGCCGGACTTCTCCGACACCCGGCGAGACCCCCTGACTCAACCCATTGCTGGAGCAGATACTCCGGCCCCCTCCGAGACCCTTCCCCGGGCCAAGGGACCTCCGAGGGCACGCGGTTCCCTCCCCGGGCCCCAGGAGCCAGCACCCCTGGGGACCCACCAGCTGTCCCCGCCGGGGCGACGGACACCTGGAGCCCCCCACGAAGGCCCCGGTCCCCCGGCCCGCATCCACGCTCCCGGGCTGGCCCCAGTCCGCAGAGGATCCCGTTTCCAGGGCTGGGGGCAGCCGGGCTGCCCAGGGCCCCCCGGCTGAGTCGACCCTGAGCCGGCAGGGCAGCCGTGGGGTGTCGAGGAGCCCGGGGGGGGCTGCGGCACCCTGCGTCTCCCCGTCTCCATGGCGGCCAAGTGGTTCAAGGAGTTCCCATCCAACCTGAAGACGGTTTCAGAGAGGGCTCGGCCGGGAAGCAGTAGCCTTGGGAAGAGCCGCAAGAATTCAACCGCTGAGCTGGGGGGCTACCGGGCGGCTGGAGGTGGCAAGGAAGGGGGCAGCCGGCTGTCACGGGACAACCTGCAGGGTCTACTCCAGGCTGCCACTGGGAAGATGTGGAAGAATTCCCGGGTGGAGGGAGGCACACCGGAGGGACCCTCCAAAACCTACATCAATCGCCTTATCAAGGTGGAGGCTTCTGAGAAAAACGGGAAGGGGCACCCTGGACCCCTGGCTGCCGGCCTGCCTGTCCCCGAGCAGGACAAGGGGAAGCCCCCCAAGACAGAGACGGTAAGGCAAGGTCTGGGAGCCAGGGGCAGAGGGGGAGATGTGGGGAGTGCAAAGCACTGACAGCTTTAACTGCTTTGGTCTCCAACTCATTAGCCTGGTTGACTTTGTCCTCTTATCTTGCCTGGCTCCACTGCCTTTAAATTCCTTCAAAGCTGCTTTCATCCCAACTGCCCTTCATCACCCATGTGGGGATGGGGGTGTCGTCAGGCATCCTCATCATGGCCTGCATGTCCCAGAGCTCAGCTTCTGGTTAAACAAAGGCTGATGTAAAGCTTTTCTGGGAAGGTGGTGTTTCACCCCTGCACAGCCTTGGGAAGACTGGGAACCAGTCAGGGGGATTGCTGTCACCCAAAAGGGTCCCAGAGCTCCCCCCAGGATCCTCACTACCACTGAGGTGCATAGGAATGGTCTGGACTGCCCCCACCCAAAGGTGCCACTGGGTGCTTCCTCTGCGGCTGTGGTATGACTCCATTTACCCTAGATAAGCTACCATCCTTCCCTGGAGACCCCAGTGTACCTCTTTCCTGCCTGGCTCTATGCTGGTGGCATCTCTGCCACCCCTGCTGAGAACTCCAGCAATGCATGTGGACACCACCCCCAATGCCTATTCTCTGCTCAGGTCATCATCCTGGAGGATTACGCAGACCCTTATGATGCCAAACGGACCAAGGGGCAGCGGGATGCCGAGCGCCTAGGGGAGAATGATGGGTACATGGAGCCGTATGATGCCCAGCAGATGATCACAGGTATGTGCCATGTTGAGCCGTGCTACAGCAGTGCAGCTGGCACCACTCCCCAGCCAAGAGTCTGTGGCTGCCCTTGGAGCCACCCGGTGCAGGAGGCTCCAGGAACAGGAAAGCTGCTTGCTGCTTCCTGCGACTGCGCAGGGCCAGATAAGGAGTGGGAGCAAGGCCGGACACTGACCCATGCTGGCCGGCCCCTCAACCGTTGCCATGACCTGCTGCCATCATCCAGCGGGCCCATGTGGCCAGTGCAAAGCTCTCAATGCCCCCCCAGTCATCCCAGGGTACCACCCCCCAAGAGTTCCCCATGGCCATGCCCCCCAGCCAGCAACACCCCAGCTGGTGTGGCGACTGTCCAGCTGGCCACAACAACAGGAACTGACTGGGCCGGAAGCTGGAAATAAAAGATTTGCTGCTGATGTTTTTTTTCCATGCAGGGCAGCCCAGGCTGTTAGGCAAAGACTGGCGCTGTGGGGAAAAGCAGAGAGCTGGGAGGGGCGAGCCCCTGGGGTGGCCTCCCGCACAGCTGAGCTCCAGCTTGGGGTGTAGCATCCTGCTGCCGTGGAGCCCAGCTGGCCCCACTGGCGTGGGTCTGTGCCTGTGGCGCCAGCAGCCTCAGGGCTGGACAGCAGACCAGGCGCCATGAGGATGGGCCCTTTCCTGCTCCAGCTCCTCCCAAGCTGGTTCCCAATGGGGCATTGCCAGCAGGGGGTCCCCGGCATGCATCCCTCACTGAGGGCTGGTAGTGGGAGTGCGGGGTCTCAGGGAACACACAGACCCATCCCTGACCCATCATCCCTCTTCCCCACAGAAATCCGTCGTCGTGGCTCCAAGGACCCCCTGGTCAAAGCCATCCTGCTGTTGGATGGTCGTGGAGAGCCTGGGGAAGGGGGTGCCAAAATGGATTTTGCCAAGCGCCTGGGGGGCAAGGAGGTGGCAGGGAAGGAGCCACAGCTCTATGACACCCCTTATGAGCCTAGGGAGGGGGTAGCCGGGGGGACCCCAGAGCGCAGGGTGAGGGCTGGTGATGGGCGCCTGCCTGAGAATGATGAGCGCCCGGCGGGGGAATATGAGCAGCCCTGGGAGTGGAAGAAGGAGCAGATTGTCAAAGCACTGTCAGGTAGGGGACAGGGACAGGATGGGAATGAGGATGGGGGGGGAAGGGACAGGCATGGGATGGGGATGGGGATGACAACAGGCACAGGGATGGGGACAGACTTTCTAGCAGGGCTTGTCACAAGAGGACAAGATGCAATAGTTTTTAACTATAAGGAGCACTTTAGATACAAGAATTTTCTTGGGCTGAGGGTGGCAAGGCACTGGCACAGGTTGCCCAGAGAGGTGGTGCCTGCCTGGTCAAGTTGGATGGGGCTTTGAGCAACCTAATGTAACTGAAGACATCCCTTATTATGGTGGGGTGTTGGACCAGATGGGGACCAGGCATGTGGTTGGAGAAGGGGTTAGGACTGGCAATGGGGAAGGTGGTGGGGCTGGGGAAAGGGATGGAGCTAGAGATGGGGATCGAAAGTGAAGGGGCTTTGGGGGCTCATGTCTTGTCCCTCCCAGTCCAGTTTGAGGGCTCAGAGCGTCCTAAGGAGGAGACACTGCGGCAGCATCTACGCCAGAAGAGCTGGACTCCCAAGATGCTGAAGCCAGTGGGCACCGAGTACAACGAGGGGGAGCGGGTGGACCCTGCCCTGGCACTGGAGAAACAGCCGTGAGTTGAGAGGCCGATCCACGTGCGGGAAACGGGGCGAGGAGGGATGGAGTGCCCAATGTTTTGCCAAGGCTCAGCGTCCCCTCCCTGTGTCCCCCCACAGCTGGTACCACGGGGCCATCACGCGGGCTGAGGCCGAGAGCCGGCTGCAGACGTGCCGGGAAGCCGGCTACCTGGTGCGCACCAGCGAGACTGGCAGCGGCAAGTACTCCATCGCGCTCAAGTGAGTGTCGGGATGGCCACAGAATAGGGGGTCCCGGCCCCGGGGGTTCCCACCCTGGGGAGATGGGGCTAATCCCCACCCTGGGGCAATGCTGCAGCAGGAGTTTCCCCTGGTTGTTTACATCAAAGCCCTAATGGGGAGGAAGCACCCAGATCCCGAGGGATGGCACCCCCCGATCTGATCTACGGGGGGACCCAGGCATACTGGTGTGGAGCTGGGGCGGAGGGGGTGGTACGGCGTGTCCCCCTCCCCGGCATATTGTCGGGAGCGCCACTGGCGTTTCCTTCCTGAGGAAGTGCAGCCCCTGGAGCCGAAACAATCAGAGCGGGACGGGAACAAACAGGGGTGGATACGGCCGCGGGGCAGGCGGGCGCCGGGGGGGGCTGACTGCAACACTGATGCCTGCTGGCCGCCCAGGACCAGCCAGGGCTGCGTCCACATCATCGTGGCCCAGACCAAGGACAACAAGTACACGCTCAGCCAGGCCAGCGGCGTCTTCGCCAGCATCCCTGAAGTTGTGCACTACTACTCCACTGAGAAGCTGCCCTTCAAGGGGGCTGAGCACATGGCCCTGCTGCACCCCGTCCACTGCAAGCTGCATTAGCGTCTGCTGATGCCACCCCCCCGAGTGATCTGCACCCCCACCTCTGTGGCATGAGACAGGGTGCAGCCACAGCAACGGGCATGTATCACGGCAAGGGTCCAGCGAGAACCCCTTTGTCATGTCTTCAGTCCTGAAGGGACCCCACTCCTGGACTCCAGCAGGGCTGTCCCCCTTTTGCTGGGACAAATCCTGACCACCCTGTGCCAGAACCGACTTGTCATGGGGCTGCCCACGTGCCCGAGGTAGGGGCACGCAGTGAGACTGGGACATGTAATGATCTAGTAAAATAAACTTGTTGGCTGAGAGGCAGCAGTGGTCATGGGGGCCTGGGAGGATGGGCCTTGTGCTCGCAGGAGTCACCAGTTTCGGGGCCATGGGGTACTGGGGCTCCTGAACAGCACATCTGCATCCTGCCAGGCTTTTTATAGAATGGGGCCAGCAGAAGGGAAGGGGAACGCTGTCCCCAGGGTGCTGAGCACCCTCTCCCCTTGTCCTGTGGTTTCCTGCCCGGGTGCAGCTGCAGCTCCCCGGAGTGTTGCAAAACCCAGTATGGGGTGGGCAGTGCATGACAGAGGAGGCATGGCCTGGGGACGCAGGCAAGGGGGTTTGTGGCATGAAGGCGTGCACAGCACAGGGGGTGCAGCCTGGGAGGCACCAGTGCAAACGGAGCATGGAATACACGGGAAGCAGGGGGGGCATAGTTACAGGGCGCAGCAAGGTAGGGGGGAATGAAGTGGTGGTGCAACTCCACTGGAGCCACTCCCAGGCAACAGGCAGGCTGCAGCAACCCTCTGCTACCCCGCTCCCAGCAGCCATTCCAGTATAAATCCAAAGCATTTATTTGACCCACATTGTCCCCATTGTTTCCTCAACATGTGCTTTAAAAAGAAGCCCTGAGGGGGCTGGAGCAGAGGTATGGGACTGATCCAGCCAGGCTCTCTCTCCCTCCCTCCCTCCCTCCCCAACACCCATGGCACTGTAAGGATCAGGCCCTTTCCTGCAGGACCCCCAAACCCGGTCCCAGGCCAGCTCCCATGCTCTGGTGCAGCCATGCTTCCAGCGTTGTCACTCCTGCTTGGCCACGGTGCGGAAGGTGCGCCCCAGGACTCCGTTTGGGGCCCTTACCAGCTGCCTCTCCATGGGGGGCAGCACTGATTTCCCTCCTCAGAGGCTTGTCCCAGCCACAGAGCTACCAGACAGTGGGGGAGAACTGCTCCCAGAGCCACATCACAGCCCTGGGACTCCCCCACCCAACCCCCAAGCACCTACCAGTGTATTCAGCCCCTGGCTACTGCCCTGAGGAGGAATAATCTGCGTGAGTCATGTGGAGCATTCCAGGGACTGAGGGGACAGGGTGTGAGAGCAGAGGGGTATCACTGAGTGCGGGAGGGGGGAGGCTTAGGGGGACCAGCATGTGCTGCCCCTCGCCCTCTGGCTTGGTCATCTGCCCACTTGTCCACCACGTCTGCCTGTACCTGCAGGGAAAAGGAGAGGCTCCAGGTCAGGGGGGGCAGACAGAGTCCCCTGGACCAGTCCCCCTGGCACTCACCTCACCACGATGCCAACAAACAGGGCGATGCCAAGGAGCAGACTCCCTCCAATGACCAGGAAGGCATAGGGGGATGCCACAGGATGGGTGCTAGATTCCATGGCAGACCCTGACACAGAGAGAATGGATGGGCTCACTGTGGCACCTGGGTGTCCCTGTCCTCCACCCCCAGTCCAGGGACCCTTCCTCACCACCAGCACCATTACTATCATCCTCCCCGAAGAGCTTGGGAGGCAGTGTCACCCCATAGGTGCCATCTTCCACAGGGACCTGCAAAAGGTGGGAGGGGCACAATGGGACAGGTCGCCCCACATGCTCTGGTGTCCCCTTGTCCCACACGGGGAAAGGAGACCCGTTCAGGAATGTGTGATGCTCCCCGGGCCGAGACCACTGTTACCTGTGAGCTGAAAGGCTCTGTTTCAGAGGTGAGGTGCCAAGGGTCTACACAGTGAGGGAGGAGTATGAGACTGGGAGACCCCATGCGGAGTCCCCAGTCTCAGGGCCCCATGTTTCCCTCCTACCTGTCCAGGGGGTACCCACAGCCTCCTGGCTCCACTCGCTCCATGCACCATGGCCGAACTCATCCTTCGCCCTCACCTGCACCACATGCTTCGTCCCACGCCATGCATCACGAATGTCCAGCCAAGTTGTTGTCACCTGATCCACCTGAAGGGAACACAGGGCTGGGGACAGTCTGGCGAGGGACAAGCAACATGCCAGCCAGCGGGGTCTCACCTCCATGAAGGTTGGGGCGGGCTCAGGGCGGTAGCGGACCTGGAAGCGGAGCCAGTAGAAACGGGGGTCCCAGGATGAGGGGTAGGACCAGTTCACCTGCAGCCGCTGTGGCGCCTTCTCCAGTGCCTCCACCGTCACATTGACTGGAGGGTCTGGCTTCACTGCTGGGGATGGGTGGGGCTTAGGGCCTGGCACTACACCCTCAGCCACCCCAGCTCCCAGCAACAGGGGCAGCACTCACGGACACTGCTGAGGGTGATGATCTTGTCTTCGCCAGCCGAGCCACCAGCACTGTTGCTGACGCATGTGGACACCACAAGGGGTTTGGTGTCATCAGTGCCAGGTGGCACCTTCACCCGGCAAACGAACTTCCGTGCCTTGGAGAAGTAGCGGCACCGCTGCTCTGTGGCATTCTCAGCCACGAACCTGTGAGGTCACAGCTCAGGGGGGGCTGCAGCATGCTCTAGGCACAGGGCAGCTGTGAGGGACATGTCCTATGCTGTAGGGTCCCTGGCAGTGTTAGGGAAAGGGTCTGTGGGGAGAGATACATTCTGTGCCATGGGGTCCCAGGCAGCACTGGGGAATGAGGCCATGGGGAAGAAACACATCCTGTGCAGTGGGCTACCAGTAGCTGCTAGGGAAAGGGTCTGCAGGAAGGCAAGCATCCCAAGCCATGGGGTCCTGGATGACACCAGGGAAAGGGTCCATGGAGAGGGACATATTCTGTCTTACTGGGGTCCCAGCCCATCGTGGATGCAGTGACAGCACTCACCTCCGCTTCACCCAGAGCATGGCCCGTGTCCCTGGGGATGGCTTCTCCTGCTGTGGCCACTCACACAGGACATCCTTGTCGTGGCTCCGCCGGTAGCAGGAGACCTGGGGAGTTTCAGGGGGCTCTGCAAGGCAGGGAGGTGCTGGGGGACAGGGGCCATCACAGGCAATGCGGCCAGGGACATTCCCACCCCAGCGTGGACCCACCTGCCACCAGCAGTCGCAGGGAGCGCAGCAGGTGGCTCCCCACAGAGCAGCTGTAGTGCCCAGAGTCCTCGTAGCGCAGCCGCCGCAGGAGCAGCATGTTACCCTCTGCCAGCGTCTGCCCCCAGCCTCCTGCTGCCCCCTGCTCCTTCACCTGCCACAACACCGTGGCATTTTCAGGCACCTTGTCCTGGCAGGTCAACGTGATATTGGCTCCCAGGTGGCCCAACACTGTGTCCCGTGACAGCCCTGGAGGGACAAGAGGGCACCAGGTGATGAAGATGAGACCCCAGGCCCAGTGGGTGTCCCTGGAAATGGAAAGCACCCCATCATCTGCTCCCCATGTCCAGTGACTGCTGGGAGTCAGGGCACTGAGCTGGAGAGTGGCAGTGGTTCCTCACATAGTGGGGTACTGGACCCCTGGCATCACAATAGGGGTGGGCACCACAGCACCTGGCGAGCTGTGTATTGAGGGGTCTGCTGGTGGGGAGCACAGCTCTGGGAAGGTGCCAGACTGGGACTGGTGGTCCCGGGAGCCTCTGGGTGGGAATCCAGTGCCAGAGGGGTTAAGCGACTGCGCTGGCTGGCAGCCCAGGTCAGGCATGGGCAGCGCTCCCGGCTCCCTCCAAAGGTCAGCCAGTACGAACCTGCTGTTCCCTTTGGCTCCTGCTGCTGGGAGCGCACCAAGCACCCAGCAGCCAGCACAGAGCACCCAGCACCCAATACCCATCCAACACCCTGGACACAGCACCCCACGCTCCCAGGACTTCCAGGAGTGCCCCGCACCACCGCCCGCCCGTCTGCCGGGGCCCGGCTGAGCTCCTTCGGGGTAGGCAGGGAACCGCATGTGTCCCCTCCCCGTGCCCGGATCCACGAGGCCCAGGTACCGGGAGAAGCTCAGGGCCACCCCCGTCTCCCGCCCCGCCCGGTACCGGTCGCACTCACCGGCGGGACCGCAGGGCCGCCCGGCGGCGGCGAGGTAGAGGAGGAGGCGGAGGAGGAGGAGAAGGAGAAGCGGCCCCGGCGGCCGCGCCATGCGCCCAGTCCCGGACAGAAAAACATCGGCGGCGCCCGCGGTTGTGAAACCGGGCGGAGGGGCGGGGCGGCACGTGCGCCCGGGGGCCGGGCGAGCCGACACAGCCCCCCCCACCCCCTGCTCCCCGGAACCTCTTTCGTACCCTCCCCCCGTCTCCCCCGGATACGGGACACGGCAGAATCTGCTCAGAACATTATTTTCTTTCTTAAAATAATAATAATAATAATAATAATAATAATAATAATAATAATAATAATAATAATAATAATAATAATAATAATAATAATAATAATAATAATAATAATAATAATCTGATCTGGGTTTTTTTTTTACCTCAGGAACCATAAAATGATACTATTCCGCCAGATAGAAACGCGTCATAAACTATCCACCCTGATCCGCGTCCCCTCCACCGAAATAACCCCCAAAACTCCCCCAGATCTTCTCCAGCCCTCGCCAACAACCGTCTTAACAAGCTCCTCTTTGGTATCGCGTCCCTGGGACCCCAACAGCCCCAGAGACTCCCCGGGGGTCCCCCACTGCCCACCCACACCCCAGGAGCATTCAGTCCCGCGGGAGCTGGCGAGGAGGATCAGGGAGGAAGCAGAGGCCGAGGGTTGCGCAAGACCACGCGCGGGAGTAAATCACGGCAGCCGCCAACACCCAGCCTCCCCTGTAGCACAGAACACTTCCCCTTTCCCACCCAGCACCCACTGTCCTGGTGAACCCTGAGGCAGGGGGGCAAGGAGGGTGACCTTCCTTCCCCCCTTCTCCCTGTACCCAGCCAAGAAATGAGTCACTCTGTAAACTCAGAGGGTTTTTCCTTACTTTTTTGGTTTTGGTTTTTGGTTTTTTTGGTTGCTATTTTTTGGAGGGGTCTTTCTTTCCTTTTTTTGTTTATATAAAAAAAAGACACGTGGGTGAAGGGCACGGAGAGGCCACAGTCGTCCCAGAGCCCTGCACCTCTGGCATGATACATTCATGTGTGATGGGGCATTTGCACTCAGTGGAGTTGAATACTGAAGGAGGAGCGGAGCGGGGTGGAGGTGGGGGGGGGTGTGTAATGGTGGTGACATCCATCCGTCCATCCACCCCCCCCCGGGGAGGGAAAGACTCTATTTTTTGGCTAGAAGGCAACAGTCCAGACAGACTCCTCCAAACCTCAGAACTGGCCTTCACATCACCTCTGCTCCTATCACTGGACCCCACCGACAAGTGGCTTTGCCCTTCCGAGGGGCAGAGGAGGGGAGTCCCCAGCTGCACCAGAGTGGATGTGACCCCGTCCAGTTTCAGACCCTGAGAGTCTTGTCAGCTGTGCCACTGGGGCTGCCAGCACTGCTGCCCTCACAGCCCTTCTTCTTCCGCAGGGTCTCAATCCAGCTGGTGCTGGGACGGGGGGCAAAGCTGGAGAGTGCCAAGGAGCTGAGCCTCATGTTCTTGCCAGACATGATGAGCTCCCCAAAACCCTCCTGATGGGAGAAGGCATAGCCAGAGCGGCGTGAGCCCACACGCCCCGTGTGCCGCATGCACCGGTGCTGTGTCTTCTGCTTCTTCCGTACCAGCTGAGTGTAGCGCACCTGGGGACACAGGGCCAGGTGGAACCACCTCTCCTCAGGGCTAGGACCCTGTCATCACTCCTACAGCCATGCACTCTCACCGTATCCGAGAGTTCTGGTTTCAGGTCCAGCTTAAGGAAGCGAAAGGCCACAACGGGCATGATGCAGACTACAGCGGTGAGGGCGATGGTCAGCCAGACCGTGGGCTGGGCCAGTGTGTTCTGCGCATTACCTGGGCGGAAAGAATGAATCCGGTGAGGGCCAGGCCGAGGCAACACCCTGCTGGGGTGGGGAGCATGGGGCACCACAGGGACTCACCCACAAAGCGGAACTGGTTAGGGAACATCCGGAAGAGGCCACCGCTGTGCATGGTGAAGAGGATGGCAAAGTAGGCAGCCAGGCTGCCCCAGATGAAGAAGTGGTTGATGGCTGTCCAGAATCCTGTGTCTAACCCAATCTAGGGGGGGGGATGCAGGAGGAGACGGGGCTCAGGGGATGCCTGGGGTGCCCTGAGTGTCTGGGGCTGAATAGCCACGTCCCTACCTGCACACTGACGACAATCACGAGGGAGGTGGCGACAGTGACAGCAAAGGACTGGTAGTCGGCCAGCTGGGCACCGTCATCACGGGTGGCATCAGCAAAGACGCCATAGGGGATGAAGAACATGAGGATGGAGGTGTAGATGCCCTGGGCAATGCAGATGAAGAACTCCCGCTTGTTGAAGAGCAGGTTCAGCTGCCCAGGCTCATAGAGTTTGGGGTATTCCATGCTCCGCTGCTCTGGCACATCCTGGGGGCATGGGCACCTCCCTTTAGCCCTGGGCAGAAACAGCCTCCACCACAGCCCACAGAATGACAAGGACAGCCTGACTCAAGCACCCAGGCAGCCCTTCTTCCCACAGGGTGGGCACGAAGGGAAGTGGTACAGACTCCTCACAAGCACAGGGACCTCTCACTACCCCCAGCCGTACCTGGTCAAAGACACCCATAGCGAGCACAGGCAGCGATGTGTAGACAATGTTGTACAGAGTGATGAAGTACTGGTCATACACTGTCTGTATGGAATAGGGCACTCAGCAGGGCACGAGACCTGCCTGCCCTGTGCCCCAGCCAGCTCCCAAGTCCCTGTGCCCACAGCTGCACAGACAGGAGAGCTATCTCCAGCTCCCCAGGACTGCCCACCCTGACCACAGGCTCCTCACATACTGCATGCTGGATGCCAGGCTGTGCCTCCTGGCTCAGGATGAATCCCCGTAGGGAGTCCATGGACCAGAACATGCTTCAGAGCTGAGGAGCCCTGCAGGAAAACCCTCCCCAGCTCTCAGTGAGAAAAGCCACCAACCTACCTGTGCTGAGAAGCCGCAGAAGAAGCCAAACCAGAAGTGGACCATGGTGAAGGCAAAGTTCTTGTAGAAGAAGTAGCATAGAAACTTGCACATGCGCAGGTAGGACCAGCGGCCATGCACCAGGAGCAGGCGCTGTAGGAACTTGAACTGGGAGAAGGAGTAGTCGGAGGCCAGCACAGCCTGGATGCCTTCCTGCCCACTGATGCCCACCCCAATGTGGGCAGCTGTGGAGGGAAGGAGAGACGGGTGAAGAGAGGACTGCCAGTAGAACCAGGGATGAGAACAGCACCCCCAGCACAGGCACATGGTTCCTGTGGGGCAGAGAGGGGTGAGCACAGAGGCTCCCACAAGCACCAGGATGGTGTAGGGGGGTGGCCTGCCTCTCCTGTCGTTCCCCAGATCCCAGGCCTTACTCTTGATCATGCTGACATCATTGGCCCCATCCCCAATGGCCAAAGTCACGGCTTTCTTGTACTTCTTCACCAGCTCCACCACCTGGGCTTTCTGAAGGGGTGTGACACGGCAGCAGATAACAGCCTTGCAGGCACACGCTGTCTCCAGGAATTCCACCTCCATGTCTGCCTCCAGTGCATGGGCCTGCAAGGAGAGCAAGGGACAGCTGGTGTCATGGTACACAGCCAGGCACAGGGTCCTGTCCTGCCTGGCACTCCCAGGGTCCTACCAGACTGTGCCCATTGATGACCAGGGCATATTCGCCTGCAATAGCTTCCAGTACAGAGGTAAGCTTGGAGGAGAGTTTCTCCGGGTAGGAGAAGCCATTGCACACAGAACGTGATGCATCCATCATCTTCTCCCGGGCTTTCCTGAGGAGAGAGGGGACACGGGGCTCCATCTCAGGGCCCTTCCATATTTCTAGCTCCCCCAGTCGCAGCTGCGCCCCGCACTGGTACTGGTCTGTGTCCTTTGCCCCTCAACCCTCACCTGAGCTCCTCTCGCACCTCCAGCACAGTGTGGCCTGAGACCACAAACACCTCTGTCATGTCATCTGTCAGCATCTTGCAGGAGTAGCCGATGTTCACAGCTGTTTCTGAGGACAGGAAACCAGGGGCTGAGCCAGAGTCCATTCAGGAAAGAGCAGTAGAGATCCCAGGCAGGTGGAATCCAGCCCACAATCGTCCTCATTTCCCGCCAGCACCTCAGCCACGCCTCACCCTGCTTGTCCCCTGTCAGCACCCAGATCTTGATGTTGGCCAGTGTCAGGATGGCAATGGTTTCGGGGACCCCCTGCTGCAGTTTGTCCTCGATGGCTGTGGCTCCAAGCAGCTTGAGGACCCAAACAGGTGGGAGGTCAGCAGGGGCTGCCCCCAGCCACCACCAGCCTCAGCCTTCAGCCCACCTACCATCATATCATGCTCCACCTCATCATAGAGCCGAGCCAGGTGATCCTCATGAGCCTCAGGGGCACTGCCAGCTCGGAGCAGCCGCTCGGACCAGTCCTTGTAGTAGCTCTCCTCCAGGTCTTTGTAGGCCAGCACCAGTGTCCGCAGCCCCTCGCCAGCGTACTCCTGCAAGTGGTCAGAGCCGGGTGTGCTGGCAGACCCTGATGGTGTCCCCAGACCCCAGTGGTGTTCCTAGGACAGGGCACAAGCCCAGCTCAGGCTCTTGGGCAGCCATTCTTTCCTCCCCACCCTGCCTGCAGGACCCTGTCCCACGCACATTGAGGTGGTCGGTGGTGATGCCGGTCAGGTCCTGGTTGACAGGATGCAGCCGCTCTAGCAGGATGGTGTCAGCACCTTTGCAGTACAGCCGGATCTTGCCCTCAGGGCTGCGGACTGCGGGGAGGAGGAGATAAGATGCTTGGCTCAGGGGTGCAGGAGCAGGTCCCACTCTGACCCCCAGCCATCAACCTGCCAATGCCTCCACAGTCACATCCCCATCAGTGTTGGACTGGTCCCCCAGCACACCACAATGAGCCTCATTGCTGCAGCCCCACATGGCCTTCCCAGCCCCACAGTCCCTGTGCCATGCCCAGGACCTTACCGATGACGGACATGCGTTTGCGGATGTTGTTGAAGTCCAGGATGGCCAGCAGCTGGTAGGTGACGGCTTGACCCAGCTCATGCACTGTGATGGTCTTGGGCGTGCGGGACCGGAACACAAAGCCAAAGTTTCTGGCAGCTGTGACCAGCGCTCCCTCATCCGGGGACTGTGCCTTGTACAACAACTCCCCTGTGGACAGCCTGGGGGTCAGTGACAGTGTCTTGTGACCCACAGGGATAGATCCTGCCCCAAGCCTACCTTCACTCTTCTCCTCGGACATGACAGTGTGACAGAGCGAGAGCAGGCGGAAGAACTCGTGCACGTGGAGGTCTCCTAGCTTGACGGCTTCCAGTAGGCTAGGGTCCCAGAACTGGAACCGTGGGTCCGCCAGTGGGTTGAAGGAGAAGTCTACTGGCTCTGACCTCTGCCAGAGGCAAAGTTGAGGTTACCCCCTGTGGCACTTGGCATGGGCAGGCGTCAAACTGACAGCACCCTTACCTCTCCCAGCTCTGCCTTGTGACCCAGCATGTCCTGCACTTCACCTGCAAAACAGGGTATGGAGTTAACCACGACAGAGACCCAACACCATGGCAGTTGCTGCTACCCCACAATGCTCTAGCTAAGCCCTCTTGTCCCCTAACTGCCCTGAATGGAGGTGGGGACACAGTGTAACCCCACTCTGTGGGCAGTCCCAGCCTGGCTCTGGCAGCTGGCACTTACCATAGCTGTGCCCGTTCACAGAGCACTTGCTGAAAACCATGATATTCTGGGTGAGGGTGCCAGTTTTGTCAGAGAAGATGTACTCCACCTGCCCCAGCTCCTCATTGAGGGTGGTGGTGCGGGCTTCAGCAGGCGTCCGGCGCTTGGCACAGTACATCTTCTTGTCCCAGTTGATGAAGTAGCTGTGCCCAAGCCGGATCACCTCAACGCTGCAGGGAGGATGGCTGGGTGTCACTGGGGCAGGGTAGCACACTGTGCTGAGCCAATGACAGGCATACACATGCCCACCCCAGACCCTCAGTGCTTTGGGCACTCCAGCACCCCAGGTGCCCCCCACTGCTTGCTAGCTCCCACACCCTTCCCAGGGGCTGGCCTGCAACCCATTCCTGCTGACAGCCACCACGAAGTCAGGGCTGGGGACTGAGGCAAGGCACCCAGGGGGCAGCCCATGGGGCTCCCCAGGCATCTCACACACCTTAGAACCGTGAACCCCTCCCCAGCCCCCAGGGCAGACAGCAATGAGCTAGTGGGAGGGGTGGGGGTGACACATTCTTACCTCGGGGCTAAGAGTGACAGAACCCATGCTAGGGAACGAAAAGAGAGAGAAATTAAAAGAGAGAGAGAAGGGGACAGTGCAGGAGCCTGGGAGCTGTAGGAGGGCAGAGCAAAATAGCCAGTGTGCAGCCAGTGCAGGGAGAGACAAGCAGCCAGACAGACAAAGCCGGGGGGCCCTGAGGGACCTGTGGGGTCCTCAGGTCTTGGGGCATCCCTGAAGGCAGACACGGCCTGTCACCAAGAGAGTAGCCCACACCCACCCACAGAACACACCGTTATGCCTGTGGATCTTCATCTCTGTCTCCCCTCCCCAGAGGGCACCCCTAATTTCTCATCCAGCCCCTGCCCACCCCTCTGCCCCCTGCCCTACCTCACATAGAGCGAGATTGGCACCACAGTGTTGAGGATGATAATGTAGGACCAGAAGGAGAGGAAGCCAGAGAAGAAGGCACTGTGCACCCCCTCATCCCAGGGCAAGTAGATCTGGAAGCAGACGCCCACCTCGTGCTCCCAGATGGCATTGCCAATGGCCAGGATCACTCCCATGCATACCAGGAACCCAAAGATCTGGGGACAGGACAGTACATCAGAGCCCTGACTGGGGCAGAGCCAGGGCTCCCAGGACCTCCCTTCTGCATACCCAGAGCACCAGCGTGTTCATCAGCCGGTCGATGCTTGTCCGCTTAAATTTGGTCCGGCCACTGTTCTGCATCAGCTTTGTGTCGGGTCCTGGGGAGTGGGAAGGCATCAGGGGGTGTCTTTCCCTCCCCTCTGAGCAGCGCAGCAGCAGCTGCCGCCTCAGCCCACCTGCAAAGATGACGAGGCCAAAGCACCACTCGGTGTTGCGCAGGACGCAGCCCCGAAGCAGCATGTTCTGGTTGCTCAGGGGGTACTTGTCCTCCTTCCAGTACAGTGTCCCACCAAACTTGTCCAGCTTGTTGTTGGGGGGTTCACAAATCACCTCACCTGGGTGCACAGTACGGCTCAGCTGTGACTTGCCTTCTCCACATGGCCAGCTCCATCCCAGAGCTCCCAGCACCATCCCTGACTCCCCAGAGATCCGCTTTGAGCCACAGTATGACAATGCCACGTGGTTGGTCCTTGTCTAGCCAGGGTGATGGAGTGAGAAACATGGGGGCTGCCCTGTGGCAGAGGGCTGGTTGCAGGCACTCACCGTCAAAGCGAGCCAGCTGGCTGGTGTCCCCCAGCTCCGCGGTGACAGGGATGGCCTGACGCACCTTCATGTTGGTCTCTCTGCAGGCAAGAAGGCGCCACATGCGGGTTAGAGACAGCTGGCAGGGAGGGCCGTCGCAGGCGCTGCCCAGCAGCTCACTCTCACTCCCAC